>NC_058133.1:190371237-190411614 GCF_016433145.1 Gracilinanus agilis
AACCCAGGAGACAAGGTGTATATAAAGAATTTCCAGCACACTGGAGCAACTCAGCCTTCCTGGGAAGGGCTGTTTCAAATATTATTAACCACTTCAACAGATATAAAAATTGGAGAAAAAGACTCTTGGATTCATTGCTTACATGTAAAGAGGGCATCTTCTATTGAAACTGATTGACTGTGTCCTGTCACATGCATTGGAGACAATAGTTCATAGACAAATGGATGCTGTTTTTGGAAACACATTGTATTTTTTCCCTGAAATTTAATTTTGTTATTGCTTTTCCTTTTATTTTTTTATATAGAATAATTGACTCCCCTTTTTTCTCATTTCTTGTACTTAAAGTACATATAGTCAATATTAATTTTTTATTTTACAGTAATATAAGTTTAATATAAATATATATTTGCTATAATATTAATGCATACCCAAAAGCCTTAGACTATGGTAACCTGTCATTTATTGATAAAAGTTATGGGACTGTGATTAATGTTTGTGTCTGATTCCAGGAGAAGGGGACAAAAGAGCCACTATACAGTGCAAAGAAGCACAAGGTCAAGACAACCAACCAATCCCAATGGGATGGATGAGAATCTGCACAGTGCCAAGAAGCACAAGGTCAAAAAAGACCATGCCTATCCAGATAGGATTGATGAAACTTCTATCCTGATACTAAAGGACTTGAACCTGGTGTGAGACTTGGTTACAATTCTTGACATATACACTTTGTACCACACTTCCAGTCAAGTACTGAAGGTTGGCCAAGATCCTGGCTTGCCCTATCCCTGAGGGTGAAGGTAAATCAGACCAGGCACACAAAATTCCAGTCCTCTTTTCTCTCTTATAGTATAGCAACTTCCTGTAGTCTTGGCTGCTAATAGGTAAGTGCAATATTACTGCATTTTGTCCTATAGGCTCATGGGATAGAAATTACCTTAATCGGACCCGAATATGTTATGTTATGAATTTATTTTTGTTTATTCAGAAATTTTTATATACATAGATTTTGATGTTTTGATTCTGATTTCGAATTTTTTCTTTCTCCAAAAAAATCTTTTCTTTCTGTATTCATTTTTCTTTTTTATGTTTTTGGTATTTTTTTTTTGATAATTGACTCATATACCCCTATAACTCAACCATTTATCCTTAGCTGATCTGGGTGTTGGTCAACACCCTCTTTTTTATATTTTAAAAAATTTTTTATTTATAAATAATTTTTATTTTTATATTTTGCATTTTATATTTTTATTTTTTATAAATAATTTTTATTTTTATATTTTGTATTTTTATAAAAATCCAAGATTTAAATTTTGTTCAAGAAAAATTTCAAGGAAAGCAGCTTGCTAGAGAGAATGAACTGTTTGCAGAAAGATGCCTGAAGAACCTACACTGCATCAAGAAGATCCAGAATGAACTTTGGGGTACAATTGTTTGAACTGAAGGGGGTTGAACAGTTATTTTGAATGTACATTTTTATGCCAAAAGGGGACTGCCCCCTAACTGGTTTTTTGTCAATGCACCTAGCCAAAACATTGGTTTTGCTTTCGCTTTCTTCCTTATCTCTAACTATTGTAGTTAGAAGACCTTTGTGGGTACAAGATGATTATGTAAAGTGAACTCTTGGGGAAACTAGTTACCCAATGATCATTGGGGGTCAGCTTCTAGTCCCTTCCAAGATGAGTGCTTAGTGATCCTTGATTTACGCGAATTCCACACTTACACAGGGGGGATTGTGAAAATGGAATTACCTCACCCTTATTCATTCTTTAGACTTTAGCCACTAGGAATGTCACCCCACCCAACTTAGAATTAAGTGGCGAGGCGGGAGGTCTATGACCCATATGTGCTAGTAAGTGACAAATCAAAAACAAGTGACTGCCCCCTGGGCAGTCCAAAACAAGGTTGAGGCTGCCATTTGCCCACATAGTACTGGAGGTGGACACAGGAAGTGACAAAAAGAACTATCTTTTAAATATGATGGTAACTTCATTGTGAGGGAGAATTTGGCCTTTTGAACTTGGCCTTAAAGGAGCTCAGGTTGAGACTTCAGACTGCTTCCCTTTGAATTGTCACGTGGGTAAGTTAGGCTGACTCCCTTTCCTTTTTTCCTTGGAGTTTCTGGAGGCACCATCCCTAAAGAAGGCCTCTCATCTTAGAGGAGGCCTCATGGCTAGAAGCCTTGTTTAATTAACCTCTGTGCCCCTTTGTTGGGGCCTCTGAAGCCTTGCCTGGTTCCGGCCTCTGGACCAGGCCAGTTTCTCTCTTTCATTTTCCCTACCTTCACTCTTCCTATTTGTAAATAAACTACCATAGAAGTCATCCTGACTTAGGTCTTTAATTTGGAAATCATGTAAGCGATATCTCCTGGCAACCAAAATCTCTTAAATATGCAGTCCAACCATAATTTTTCCCTTTTACAGGACTGACCACATTATTCTAATTTATAGTGAATATTTCCCTTCGACTGGAAATTACTATATTTTACATATTTAATTCCAAATAGTGCAAATTCAAATACATGTAATCACTTCTGCAACAATTGTGCAGAGGTATTCCAATCCATACCTGAATGCACTTTAGAACATACCCATCAGCAACCCACTCTTTAGAAGCCATCTATTTTTGGATAATTCTAATTGCTGTTTTTTTTTCCAATGATGAAATCAAAACTTGCTTCTTTGCTACTTCCTGGTTTGGACTGTAGCTGAACAATTTTCATGCCTTTTTCACAATAAAAAATACTGTTAAAAAATATGATAAAAAGTGCATTGCCAAGCACTGGACATTGTTTTATGAGCTTCCATCAGAAAACCACTTTTAAAGTTCCTTTTTGAGGTTAGTTTGGGGACAGCAGGGCATATGGGATCTCTGTAAAAAATTAACAATGGTGGGGCAGTTAGGTGTCTTTGTTGATTGAGAGCTAGGCCTGGAGATGGTAAATCCTGAGTTTGAATTTATACTTCATAGTTGTGTGACCCTGGACAAGTCATTTAACATTGCCTAGCCCTTACTGCTCTTCCGCCTTAGAATTAAAACAGTATTTGATTTGAAGATAGAAGTTGTTTTTGAAAAAACTAACCAAGAGAATTAGCACCTCAGCTAACACATTAGCATAACTTCTTTTATAAGGGCTACTATTTGTGCAAGCCAACTACAGAAATTCTCACTAGACAAAGAACAAATTTTCAAAACAAAATAATGTAAACTGAAAGTAGGAGTTATTTTACTTTCAATTTAGTAAATAGATGTAATTCTAATACCAACTTCCTAATCTTGTACTGAGAATGCAGTTACTGGCAGACCTTGTAGCAAATTGAACACAAGGTTCAGTTCTAATTAGGATGGTTTGTCTCAGTGGTTCTGAAAGATAAAGTATTTTGAAATGGTTTTGGCTCATGTCTTAACTAGTTGTACAAGTGATAACTAGCAGTGCTCCCTAATAAGGATTCAAAATTTCTCAACTTGGAAGGCTAGGGTACTAAAAAAAACATTAAAATGCCTCATTTGATACATTTCCCACCGATTAAAACTATTATATTCCTCCTTTTCCAAGTCTGTTGACAGGATAATTACCAAACTAAAGGCCTTTCATATCTTCATATATACCTTGCTCCATTTTTTACTTGAAAACTTTTGCTATCATAAAGTAAAACTAAGTAATCCTACTTATGATATATTGAGGTGGGTTCATTTAGGGTTTTATAGTATTGGGATGCTTCTGGCAAAAGTAATCAGTGCCTTCTACAAACCACTACAATATCCCTTTGGAACCTTTGTAAAATTCTAATACAACCAATCTTGTATCTATGAATTTATTATATTCTACTTCAGAAGCCCAAAACTTTTTTTTACCTCAGTAACCTCAAATTCCTGAGGCTAAGATTTTTCAGATTAGAAAATACTGTACTAAACACTTACACTATTATAGAAACAAGGGCTCCCAGAGTAGGAGTGGTCAAGCCTCATTTAAATGAGTCAGCTGCCCAAGTTGTCACAGGGTATTTTCAAGTATTGCCTTTCTGCTCCTATTAAGGATGATGACACCCACCATATAACAATCTTATCCAACTGCTTGCTCAATTCAGAAACCTGACCAACAGGATAGGATCAGATGAGTCCACTGGGCACTAAAACCACTTTGGGATGAATGAAGAATCCTATCTAAATTCTAAATGTAGCTCACAGTAAGACAATTGTGAATTGTGGCTCATTCCAGGGATCAAGAATTTAAGGATTATACCAATTTTTATTATCTTAGTTTGTGAAACCCCACTACAAAAAAGGGAGTATACAAAGTCACATTTCTGAAAACCAGTTTTATTTAAATAAGAGCTTAAATACATTACATAACATTTAAACTAATAAAAAAAAAACCAAAACCAAACCAGTCTGTTAACTTCACATGGCATTGGGCAGCTGTTGCTATTAAGAGGCAAGCTCCGCAGTTACTACACTGACTGTTTCGATACATTAGTTCAAAATTTGTTCCCTTGTCAAAAGTTTAATTCAGGTAAAGTTGGCCTCACAGTATGGTGTTCTCTCCACTTGTGCATCCCCCAGAAGCAGGGCACTACTACTAAAAATCTGGTCAAACGCTAGACCTTGGTGTGATGTAAGAAAGAAAATGTCCTGCCATTGCCCCAAAATGAAACCCTTCCCTGGATCAGGTGGTGCAAATCACCAGGGGAATCCCTGTTCTGCTACCAAAGGCTACCTTTATCTTGATGGTACAACTGGGTATTGGAGGCTTTACTCTTCTGAGCATCATTAAAGGTAGCTCAGAGGGTCAGTTTTCTTAAACGGACAGGGAGCTCTGCAGAGGGAGCACCCAAGGAGCCTCTGGACAGACATGGTCTCAGATGCTACTAGGGCTTTGGACTTGACTGAAACATCAGATTATTTGAGTTTCAGGCTGAGCACTGACAGGCTTTACCTCTTTTTAAATGAGGGACTGCAAGACTAGACGGCATGGCTCTTTTCAGTTTATTACATGAATGAGTTACACTAGTCCAAGTTAAACAGCGGACCCCAAATGGTTACATTATACAAGCTGTGAGGTTTTTAAACTTGTGACAAGGGACAGAAGGGAATTTTTCTACTCATTGCAAGGAAATCCTCACTTAAGCTTCAGTGAGCCACAAGCACTTAAAACCCATGAACCTTCAGCTGGTCGTCCTTAGCCAGTCCAATCTGCAAAGAGAGAAGTATATTTTTAGGATCAAAATTTTCTCATTACAAGGTCTTTATGTTTGCCACTATATAGAACTCAAAAAAGCACACGAAAGGAAGAACTTCAACAGAATGAAAATATTGCCTAGGTCACAATTTAATTTACATTTAAGTTTTAAAATTATAATAGGATTTCTTCCTAATTCAATTAAGAGTGGCTTTTTGGTTCCTGCCAGCCTAATTAGTTACATCAACAGTGGCAGGTTCTAGATGATAATGAAAGAAAAAAATTGGGATTAAAACTCACCATCACCATTAAAAAAATTTGATATTTGAAACACAGAACTAAAGAATCTACTCTTGGCTCTACTAGAGGCACACCTTTGAATCCTGATAAAGCCACAAGCTCTTTGGACCATTTAGGAAATGTAAAATGCTTTTCAATTCAAAATCCTTACTGACAATGCTTTTATGAACACATGGGATTCAATCCTGACAAGTCTACTAGTCTTTCCACATACACTCACAACTAAGCCCAAAGCAATTCTTACCTCGACGAGGAACTGGCATATGTTCTTGCGCTGGTCACCCTGTAGCTGAATTACTTCTCCATATTCTGGATGCTCAATTACAGTACCATTGCAGGCAAATTTCTGCAAAATTAATTTCATGTTAGACCAATTAGGTGGATTAATTCCTGGGGGAGGGGAGGGGAAGAAGAGGGAAGACAGACACACTGCCTTTTGGGCATATTCTTCCTACAATCTTATCTGATAGCTCCAATAGCAGCTCCAACAAATTTGACACCACCAACCTTCTTGAATGCCTTCACTAGTTTCTTTTTATCGTAATCATCAGCGATCCCCTGGACAGTAGTGAGGGTCTTCCTCCCGTTTCTCTGTTGAATTCTTATATGGATATAATCCTCAGTCCCAGCAGGAAGCAGGTCATCACCCTTACTTGCATCAGCAAAGGGGTCTGGGAGAAAAAACAAAATTATTACTCAATGGCTTTGTACCTGTTACCTTTTTAATGTCAGGAATAAAAGAGCAAATATATGGTCTTTGTAGTTCCTCAGTAGACCCCTGAGAATCTTTTTTTTTTTTAACTCGAATAAATTCCAGAGGCCAAAATTTACACAAAAGTTGGGCGATAGTCCCAAAGAGAAGCCCAGTCCAGGCCTGAAGGCCCTAACCAGCACTCTTTAGACTATCAGGAGAACTAGAGGAACCTGAGTTAAAGAGGGGCTCCGCCCTTCTGATGCAATCGGGCAGCTCACGGGCTTGCAACCCAGTCTTTCAAAGCCGACTCCGCCTCTCCTCAGGCCACACCCTCCACGGCAACGGCCGGTGACGTGAGCAGACGTGACGCACGACGGCGGGTGTGGCCAAGGCAGGCGAGAAGCCATTAGTAAATGCGCCACCTTCGATTCCGGAGGGGTCCGCCCAAGGATTGGCCTCATACCCACAGCTTCTAAACGGCGCTAAAAAACAAGGCCTAATGCGTCAGGTCGGGCCTCAAATTCGGCTTAATCAGTTTTTTTGTCCCACCCGTTTACTCACCTCTCAATATTGGGAGGCTTAGGCCTTCAGTAGGCCCAGAAACCCTTCCTTCCCCTCTTCGCCCGCCCCAACCCACGGCCCCGCCCAGCGCTCACCGAAAGAGTGGAGGTTCTGGATAGCGGACATACGATACGATTCCTTTTCCTCGGTGGAAACGGCCTGCGGAAGGCGGTGGCGGGAGAAGGCGGGCGGGGGGGACGGAGCGTCGGGAAGCGAGGGGGCTCGAGGGGGAGGCTGCTGAGTCCTCGGCGGCGGCTCAGTGACTGGGGCGGGGGGGCGGTGCCGGCACTCACTTATATAGCCGCCCCTGTGACGCCAGCACGCTGCCCTCACGTCCCAGCCCCGCCCACGGAGTCCTGCCCCGAGCTCCCGGGGATGCGCCACTCCTGATTGGTCGAGAAGAGGGGAAGGTGGGAAGGCGGCTGCGCAGTCACAGGCCACTGCGGGGGAGGGCGTTCTCTTGGCTGGAGAGGTTCCTCCCCAACCCCCCTTCCGCACCAACCTCCTAGGCGCTTGCGCCGTGTGGGGCGACCGAGAAGGGTGGAGAGATCCATGACGCATGCGTATAGGTCATCTTGCCCGCTCTTTTTCTCCTTTCTAAACGCCTCCTCCATGGTCAGAGATACCCCGAGCCTTAGGAGGGCAGCTCAGGCATTACCAGCCAAATGTCGAGCCCAAGCAGTCCATCTTTTTGCTGCCCAGGCTGAGAGCATTCTTCTGTTGTGTGCCCAAGGGTTACTCCCTCACAACTAAAGAAAAGAGGTCTTTGGATCTTAAGACACATTTCTCAAAGTCTCCCCCAGCCTGCATACATTTTATTCCCTTAAAAAAGGCCCTCTGAATCCTGAGAAGATTCACCACATCACATTAGAGATTGTATTGAGTTCTGAGTGCGAGTTTAGCTTACTGATTGGGTATTGACAAGCTGGAGGAGTGTTCCCAGAAGAGCCCGGTGTCTAGGGAAGATTCTCAGGTCAAGCCTTTTGAAGACTGGTTGGAGGATTGAGGCTTGAGCCTGGAGAAGAGATTTAGGGGAATGAGGGTAGGGTGGGAGGGGGATATGTGATAATTGTTATGTTCCAGTATTTGTAGGGATCCCAGAAGAGAGGTTAGAATTGTTTATATTGGGGGGTGGCATGTCAAAATTTGAACCTAATGGGGTGAAAGTTGTAAAGAACTCAAATTTAGGCCTGTCCTAAATGAAAAATCCTAAGTTAGAGCTCAAAGTGGACTGGTCTGCCTTGGGAAGTGGTGAGTAGTTCCCTTTTATGAGAGGTCTTCAAGCAGACTAGATCAGGATTCCTTAACCTTTCTGGTGTCATGGACTCCTTTGGCAGTCTAGGGAAGCCTATGGACCCCTTCTCAGAATATATTTGTAAATGTATTAAATAAAATATGTAAGGCTACTAAGGAAGCCAATTCTATTGAAATAGTTATCAAAATATTTTTAAAAATAAATTCATGGACTCCTGTTTTGGAGTTTTATTAAAATAGATTATTAAAACGAAGTCTCTTCCCACTCTGTTATTCTGTTAAAAAAAAAAAAAAAGATGGGACATGGGGTCTTACAAGGGTTATGGAATTAGTTTTAGGATCATCTACTTCCCCAACTTTTCTAATCATCCTGGATGTAATTACAGCTTTACCACTTGGAATTTATGTGACCATACACAAATAGTTTCTACCCTCTGGACTTCAAGTTCCCTCCTATGTACATACAATAAAGGGGATGAGATTAAGTAATCTCTGAGATTTTTGTGGAGCTCTCAATACATCAATCCTAAAAACTCCCTGCTACATGCTTCTGTGGCATATGCCTTAAGAATACATCCAATTCATTCAAGAAGCATTTATTAAGTATATGTGTTATAGGAATACAAAGAAAAAATAAGGCAAAACAAACTAATGTTGAATTATGTTCCTTAATAATGGTGTCATTGGGTGACAGCTGGGTAGCTCAGTGGATTGAGAGCCAGGCCTAGAAAGGGGAGGTCCTAGGTTCAAATCCGGCCTCAGACACTTCCCAGCTGTGTGACCCTGGACAACTCACTTAACCAGCATTGCCTAATCCTTACCACTCTTTTGCCTTGGAGCCAACACATGGTATTGCTTCTAAGGTGGAAAGAAATGGTTAAAAAAAATAATGGTGTCATTGAAGACACTCTTACAACCTCATTCTTGATATTTTTAGGGGTAAAGAAACCTCTCTTTCAATACAGAGATGAGTCTTTTTAAGTTTTAGGGTTGAAATTCTTGTTGTAAAAGAGGACAGGTTCCATGCAACCTCCAGCTTAGCTATAATTTCTTCCTGGGGTTTAGCTTTTATTGCATCTGTTGAAGACCCATCTCCAGCTTCACTGGAATGTCAATCACCACAGATAACAACCCAGAGATTCACACCAATTAATTAAGCCAACAAATATTTAACATGTTCACAGAATGTTAGGACTGATCAAAGACAATTTATAGCTAGACTCCCATGGACCTGGGCATTCAAACATTTATTTCCAAACATAAAAAAACCCCCACATATAATTGGCTGGCTTTTTCCCTCTCTTCCTCCTCTTCCTCTTCTTCCTTTTCCTCTTCCTCTTCCTCTTCTCCTCCTCCCTTCTTTTTTGGTAGAAGAGCAGCGAAGATGTTTAAATTTCTGAGTTAGGTGATTACAGAGAGAGGTACTCACGGGTTGCCTTGAAGGGCTATGCTTAGGCACCTAATGGGAGGGTGGTAAGTTAGATTTTAATAATAATAGCTAACATTTCCCTAGTGATTATCCTGCACTATGGACTTTACAACTATTATTTCATTTGATCCTCAACAACAACCCTGAGAGGTAGGTGCTATCATTATCCCCATTTTATAGATGAGAAAACTGAGGCAAACAGGCTGTTAGGAGAAACTGTGGTGACCCAGGGGAGAAAACTAGGGGATAACAAGAAGTTGGGGGAAGGAGGATACCACGAGAATTAAGAGGAGGAGCCAGGGTTTAGAAAGAAGGGAGTGGAAAGATAGTGATGACATACAGTCACACCTCTGCCCCTGCTCTTCAATAAATAAAGCTAATGGAAGCTTACTTTCCTTGCACTCAGAAAGCCTTAATCTAACCGGGTAGAAGGAATTTCCCTACTTAGGAGTTCTGATATCTGTGAAGTCACAGGTCCCAATCCTTACCCATCGTTCTTAGATGCTGATAAGAAATGGGGCAGTTACGAAACAACCACCCCAATGCAACTATCAATAATATGGAAATAAGTCTTGATTGATGACACATTGTTAAAACCAGTGAAAATTGGGGTCAGCTATGGGGGGGTGTTGAAGGGGGGTGAAGGGGAAAGTAAAAATGTGAATCATGCAACCATGGAAAATTTTTCTAAAAAATAAAATATTAAAAAAAAAAAAAGAAATAGAAATGGGGCAGTTAGGTGGCAGAGTGGATAGAATGAGGAAGACCTGAGTTCAAATATGACTTCAGACACAAGTTGTGACCCTGGGCAAATCATTTCACAACTTTTGGCCTTAGTTTCCTCATTTGTTAAATAAACTAGAGAAGGAAGGGACAAACCACTCCAGTATTTTTGCCAAGAAGACCCCAAATGGGGTCATGAAGAGCCAGACACAGCTGAAATGACTGAACAATTAGAATTTGAGAACTGATGGGACAAAGAGCCAGGTCAGGAGACATTGCAGTTTCTCAGCTGTCAGTGCCTCCAGTTGGCAAGCCATCTCCCAAATGCATTCAGCAAACATCAATATCTCCCACTTAACCATGGACACATAAATAGATGTTAAAGGTGCTAGGGAGGAGGCAGCTAGGGGCTGCTCAGTGGATAGAGAGCCAGGCCTGGTTCAAATCTGACCTCAGACACTACCTAGCTGTGTGACCCTGAGCAAGTCACTTACCCCCATTTGCCTAGTCCTTGCCATTCTTCTACCTTGGAACCAAAACACAGTGTTGATTCTAAGACAGTAGAGAAGGGCTTGAAAATAAGTAAATAAAGTTGTAGAGGATTAAAAAAAACCCAAAATTAAAATTCTCTGCCCTCAGGGAATTTATAGCCTCTTGGAAGGAAGATGAAATGCATCCATGTATTTAACACATATGGGTCTACATATTAAATATTAAGTAATTTGGTGGAGTGGAGGACACTGGACCTGGGAGGCAGGCTTATGATCAGCTTCCTGTAGGAGGTAGCACTTGAACTGAATTCTTAAAAATATTTTGTGGTTGTTCAGTTGTGTTTGACTCTTTGTGACCCCATCTGGGGTTTTCTTGGCAGAGATACTGGAGTGTTTTGCCTTCTCCTTGACCAGTTAATTTTATAGATGAGGAAACAGGCCAACAGGGTGAAGTGACTTGTCCAGGATCATACAACTACTAAGTGTCAGAGGCTAGATTAAAACTGAAGTGTTTTTGACTCAGGATCTTGTAACTGGAAGGGACCTTATGAAATGACCCTTCATTTATTTTTTTATTTTTTTTCCTAAACTCTTAACTTCTATGTATTGGCTCCTAGGTGGAAGAGTGGTAAGGGTGGGGTGACTTGCCCAGGGTCACACAGCTAGGAAATGTCTGAGGCTAGATTTGAACCTAGGACCTCTCATCTCTAGGCCTAACTCTCAATCCACTGAGCTACTCAGCTGCCCCCTCCCTTCAGTTTTATTGATGAGGATCGACTTATTTGCCCAAGGTCACAAAGGTTGTAAGACATCAGAGGTAACTGCAACTGAAGTTCTGATTCCAGAACCAGTGCGGGTGATGGCCAGCCTCTCTGGGCCAGCCAGCTAGTACACTGGTTTGGCTGGAATTTGGATTTTGTGAAGTAACAGTAGAGGAGGTTAATCATAAGGTGGGCCATCTTCCTGCAGGTCTGAAGTCACAGATACCTAAATTTGGGACTGCTGCTACTTCCTGCTCATTATCCTATTATTTCATAGATATGGAAACTCTGTTTTTCATTTAAAATGTTTTTTATTTTAAAAATATTTTTCCATGTTTACATATTTCATTTTCTTTCCCTCCCCTCCTTCTCTCCTCCTCCTGGATCCAAAAAGCACTTCCACGGGGTTATACAAATGTTGTTACTTATACCTATTTCCATATTATTCATTTTTGCAATAGAGCAATCTTTTAAAACCAAAACCCCCCAATAATATATCCATGTAAACAAATGACAAGTCATTTGTTTTTCTTTTGTGTTTCTACTCCCACAGTTCTTTCTTGGAAACTACAGATTGAGATTTTCAGAAAAATTAAACCTATTTTAAAGAAAATTTTGCAAAAGGAATATATATGTATACATATACAAATATAAAACATATTTCACACACATATAATATTTACACATATGTATATATTACATCTATATGTATTTTATAGTTATATGTATTCTATATAGCATATATGCATAATATATAGTATTGTGTGGGTCTAATAATATATAGTAATGTGTGTATATAACATATTTAAATATATGTGTAATAAAATATAAAAATATTAAAAATTTATGTATATGTGTATATAGACACACATACCAAACACCTATATATAGTGATGGATGTCCCAATTTTTTCTTTTAAACTCTTACCTTCTGTCTTAGAATCAATACTGTGTATTGGCAGAAGAGTGGTAAGGGCTGGGCAATGGGGGTTAAGTGACTTGCCCAGCGTCACCCAGATAGGTAGTGTCTGAGGTAAAATTTGAACCTGGGACCATCTCTGGGCTCTCCATCCATTGAGCCACCTAGCTGCCCCTTGTCCCCAGTTTTTTGGGGTAATTGCCTCCTTTTCTATAGTAAGTTTGCCTAGGCGTGTCTTTTTTTCTTTTTTTTTAAAAACCCTTACCTTCAGTCTTGGAGTTAATACTGTGTATTGGTTCCAAGGCAGAAGAGTGGTAAGGGTGGGCAATGGGGGTCAAGTGACTTGCCCAGGGTCACACAGCTAGGAAGTGTCTGAGGCCGGATTTGAACCTAGGACCTCCCCACCCCCCTCGATCCAATGAGCCAACCAGCGGCCCTCCCCTTATTATTGATGCCTTTTGATCTTACATAAGTCAATTTCTTAATATCACTCTTGTCTTTAGAAGTAACAACCAGCTCTAGGCTTGGCTCTCAATCCACTGAGCTACCCAGCTGTCATCCCCCCCCCCCCCCCCCCGTCCTTTTTTTCTTATTCCTATTCTAGATCTTTTTGGGACAAGAATGAATTTTCGCAGCCCCCTGCGGCGCTGGGTTGCAGACTTCATCCATCACAGACAGGCGTCTCCCCAGGCAGCCCCCCCAGCGCTCTTCTCCAGCCCGCTGGCTGGACGCTCCCCCGCATCTGGATCCCTTTGGATGCTTCCTGCTCCGGGCAGAGGAAACCCCGGAAGGGAGAGCGCAGCTCCCTCACATTCCTCAGCTTCCCCTCCGATGAGCTCCTCCCGACAGGTGCGAGGAGTTGAGCTCATCGCCAGTAAATAGCTGCAAACACAAACACGCGCTCTGGGGGAGCGACCGAGAGCGGCTGGAAGCCGGTCAGAGGTCAAGGAGGACTCATTTACTCCATAAGCAGGAACCGATCTGGGCTGCTTAGCCTCTGGAGAGAAGAGAACTAAATTGGGGTAGGAGGGGCAAGGCATTTCTATACAGTAATTAAGTGATATAGCACCTTTATGTAGACATTATTATTATTAATATTATTATTATTAATTTTAAACCTTTATTTTCCATCCTAGAATCAATACTATAAATTGGTTCCAAGGCAGAAGAACAGTAAGGGCTAGGCAATGAGGGTTAAGTGACTTGCCCAGGGCCACCCAGCTAGGAATTGTCTGAGGTCACATTTGAACCCAGGACCTCCCCCCCCCCCCCCTCGATCCACTGAGCCACCCAGCGGCCCTCCCCTTATTATTGATGCCTTTTGATTATACATAAGTCAATTTCTTAATATAACTCTTGTCTTTAGAAGTAACAACCAGCAAATTGGTTGGAGTTGTGCTTCTGGGGTAAATACAGTAGGGAGGAAACAACTGAGTGGGGAAAGATTTCCAGAGCAGAGATAGAGAGAATAGATCTAACACTGAGGTACTCTCTGCCTGAAACTTGGTCTCTCTGGCTGGGGGCTTGGAGCTAACAAAAATCCTTTGCTTGGCATTCAAAGATCTTTATACTTGTCTTCCTTGCCAGGCTTCACACACATTATGCTTTCCAATCCAGTGACACTAACCTTCTGACTGTCCCAAGAACAAGACATTCCATCTCTGGGCATTTCCTCTAGCTATCCATGTTGGGAGGCTTTCCTCCTTCATTATGACAATGGATTTCCCTGGCTTCCTTTTAGTCTCAACTAAAATCTCACCTGCTCCAAAAAGCCTTCCCTAACCTCTCAATTCTATTGTCTTCCCTTTGAGAATTATTTCCTATTTATCCAGTAAATAGCTTGCTTTGTATAGACTTGTAAATTCTGTGAGAGCAGAGACTGTCTTTTGCCCCTTTTTGCATTCTCAGTACTTAGCACAGTGCTTGGCACATACTAAGAGATTAACAAAAATTTATTTATTTTTAATTATTTTTTAAAATTTAGAATGTTTTTCCATGGTTACAAGATTCATAACTTCCACCCTCCTTCCTCTTCCCTCCTGAAGCTGACAGGCAATTTCACTGGTTAACAAATATTTTTTGGATTGAATTGAATTATTGAACAACAACAAAAAAATGAAGACAGTTGCATCCATTTTAATACTACTGCCCATACATTCGGAGGAAGAACTGTGGGAGGAGAAACACAGAAGAAAAACAACTGCTTGAACACATGGGCTGATGGGGATATTATTGGGAATGTAGATGCTAAATGATAACTCATCAATAATATGGAATTAGGTCTTGATCAATGATACATGTAAAACCCAGTGGAATTGTGCATCGGCTAAAGGGGGTTAGGGGAGTTTGGGGGAGAGGGAAAGAACATGAAATATGTAACTATTGGAAAATACTCCAAAAAAATTACTATTGCCCAGGATGGCAGAGTGAAGCTTATAATGAAAAAAATCCATCTGGGTGATAGCTTTGTCAGCATAGAATCTAGACACCCCCAAACTCCCAAACTTTTAGCCTACTAAGACAAGTTTGGGGGTTTCTAGATTCCATATCGACAGCTTTTACTTTAATACTGTTACTACAAAACAAAAACAAGGCCAATCCATAAAACCAAAGGACAGTTTCATCAACTGTATATCAAAGTATATTTGTTGGTATATGTACAACCCAGTGGTTATTGTATTGTCTATTGTACAAAGTGGTTGCAATGGGCATTTTAGCATTATTATCTTCTCTTCTGTTTTTAACCCTCTCTTGGTTGTCATTGCTTAGTAGCGAGATCTCTGGTTTGTGAGGCTTTTTAATTTTTCAAAATACTTTTAGAGCTATGATAATATTGTTGTTGTTTAGTTGTTTCAATTATGTCTGACTTTCAACTTCATTTAGAGTTTTCTTTCTTTCTTTTTTTTTTTTTTTTAAATCCTTAACTTCTGTGTATTGGCTCCTAGGCAGAAGAGTGGTAAGGGTAGACAATGGGGGTCAAGTGACTTGCCCAGGGTCACACAGCTGGGAAGTGTCTGAGACCAGATTTGAACCTAGGACCTCCTGTTTCTAGGCCTGACTCTCAATCCACTGAGCTACCCAGCTGCCCCCCATTTAGAGTTTTCTTGGCACTTGAGATAATTCTTAAAAATAATTTGTTATTCATGAATCATGTAACCTTGAAAAAACTTATATGTAAATTTATTATTGGGATGAAATAAAAAATTATTTTATTTATTTTTTCTTTTTCTTTTAATTTTTATTTTTTAGAAAAACTTTCCATGGTTACATGATTCATGTTCTTACTTTCCCCTTCACCCCCCACCCCATAGCCGACACACATTTCCACTGATTTTAACAAATGTCATCAATCAAGACCTATTTCCATATTATTGATAGTTGCATTGGTGTGCAACTATATCCCCAATCATGTCCGCATCAACCTATGTGTTCAAGCAGCTGTTTTTCTTCTGTGTTTCCACTCCTGTAGTTCTTCCTCTGAATGTGGGTAGGGTTCTTTTTTTCCATAAATTCCTCAGAATTGTCCTGGGTCACTGCATTGCTGCTAGTACAGAAGTCCATTACATTTGATTGTACCACAGTGTATTGATCTCTGTATACAATGTTCTCCTGGTTCTGCTCCTTTCACTCTGCATCACTTCCTGGAGGTCTTTTCAGTTCACATGGAATTCCTCCAGTTTATTATTCCTTTGAGCACAATAGTATTCCATCACCAGTATATACCACAATTTGTTCAGTCATTCCCCAAATGAAGGGCATTCCCTCATTTTCCAGTTTTTTGCCACCACAAAGAAAAAGTTATTTAAAAAATTGTTGTTTGGTTGTTCTCACTCTTCAAGATCCCATTTTGGAATTTTCTTGGCAGAGATACTGAAGTGATTTACCATTTCCTTGTCCATCTCATTTTACAGATGAGGAAACTAAGGCAAACAGGGTAAAGTGATTTGCCCAGGGTCATACAGCTATCTGATGTGAGATTTAAACTGAGATCTTCATGATTCCAGGCCTAGCCCTTTATCCTTTGCTGGTCAATGCATGTGTGTATGTATATATATAGATATTTGTATACATACATATTTTATATCTATGTATACACATACACACATATGTATTTATATAAGGAACAAGGTTCCCTTTACCAAAGAAGAATTAAACTCTGAATTACTTTTAGATTTTAAAATATAAACTATATTTTTATTTTTATATATTATTTATTATGTATATTTATATATTATTTTTATATTATCAACAACATAAAAGCTTTAGCCGTAGCAGCCTGCTGCTACAAGATCTTCTTGCGTGGGTTGAGCACCTGGAAGGAAAGCTGGGGACTGAGGGAATACGGGTGGAAGGGTTAAAGATTAAGGGAGAAAGGACGTGGGTAGAGAAAACAGACAAAGACACAGGATTCTTCAGCATCACCAGTTCCTCCTCTGATGACAAGAGAGTCTGGAGTCAGACAGGTAAACTGAATTTTATTGAGGTTTCAAGGAAAGGGGGATGTGGGATTGTCAATCAAGCAGATGGTGTGATAGAAACATTAGCATCATTTTGGAAATCATCAATAAGTCAAAGAAAGGATCCCCACACAATGGCATCCTCGTGCCCAGACCAGAAGCTCATTTGGAAGTCCTGCTTCCTCTATAGCCCTGGCACCATCTCATTCAAATGCTGAGTGTGTGTCTTTGCCATGACAAAGAAGCTACAGAAATTACATGCCAGCCTTCTAGGCTACAGAGGTGGGGAGAGGTTTGAGTTCCACAAAGTTTGAACCCCAATTCCATTGGAGGATCCAGACATGAATCATGTGAAGTCTTAGAAATATATCCATAAGTCTGGTCCATGAGCACTTTGCTCATTAGAGTCAGCTCTTGAATACATCTTTAATACTTTCATGATTCGTTTAGATCTTGGAACCCTACATTAGCCAAGTGGTATCCAAAGCCCTCAACAAGATGGCATCCTGAGATACCTTTCTAGATTGATTTTTCCCGTTCTTCTTCTTCACCTGCCCTCTGTTGTAATCAAAGTGGCCTCCTGCTTCTTGTACCTTTTGCACAGACTGGCTCCCGGCTCTAAAATGCATTTCCTCCTTATCTCTGAGGACCCTGGAGATCCTTGACTTCCTTCAAAACTCAGTTCAAGTGACAGCCCAGAGTGCTCACGTGCCCTCTGTGACACGAGGTCTTTTCTTGCTTTTTTTCTTACTATCCCTTCAGTAGTTATTATTTTCAGTTCTTGAAATTACTTGGCATTTCTATAATGTGTGCCATGTTCTGTCTTCAAGAAGTCTTTCATTTTTTAAAACTCTTTCTTTTTGTCTTATTATCAGTTCTAGCAAGGGCTGGGGAATTTGGGTTAAGTGACTTGTCCAGGGTCACATACAGAGCTAAGTTCTTATTTGGATCCAGGATTTCTGTTCTCCAGGCCTGACTCTCTCTATTCACTGTGCTCTCTAGCTGCCCCCTTCAACAAGTCTTTCCCAGTCCTCTGTCCCCAACTCCCTCTAACTATGAGTGCTTCCTTACCCCCATTATCCTCTCTCTCTCTCTGATGTCTATTTTTGGGATATAATTTTTTTGCACATGGTCTCATCCATCAGAATGTGAGCTCCTCAAGGGCGGAGAGTAGTATTACAGCCAATTGAGCTACTGATTGTCAAATTTTCATTGGGGTGAGGGTGGGGGGCAGCCAGGTAGCTCAGTGGATGGAGAGCCAGGTCTGGAGGTCCTGGGTTCAAATCTAGCCTCAGACACTTCCCAATTGTGTGACCCTGGATGAGTCCCTTAACCCTCTATTGCCTAGCCCTGACCACTCTTCTGCCTTGGAACCAATACACAGTATTGATTCTAAGATGGAAGGTGAGGGTTTTTAAATTTAAAAAAAATGCAATTTTCCTATGGGAAAATGGGTTCTACTTTATGATGTGTTATCCAGAATCAATCAATCAATCAATCAATCAATCAACGAGCACTTGTTAATCTAGCACACAGTAGGTGCTTAATAAATAAATGCATGTCAGTTACTTGATCAATTGCTAAGCAGTCTCTGAAGGGCTGGATTTCATTGATCATTAATCATGCGAGGACTCTTCTGTCAAACAATCCTGAAACTTAGGGGTTTCCCAGTTTTTCTTAATTTCTGTTCTGTGGATGAGTAGACTTGGGGACAAGGTGGAGGTGGGGGATCCGAGAGACGTTGCCTTTCCTACCTTTGAAGCCACATTTCCAGCTGTCTTATATATAGATCCTGAAAGCAAAATCTGAAAAGACTTTGAGCTTACCTTCACATTGCCCTGCTTAAATTTTAAATTTACTTATCAGTGTATCTGCTTCTATAGTAATAAGGATAAGCCCTTCGAGGCCAGGGACTGTTATCATTTTTGTCTTTGTAGCCCCAGCACCCAGCAAAGAGAAGAGAACTAGTAGGTGCTCAATAAATACTTTGCTGAATTGTAAGTTGTGTAAATGCTATTATCTCCATTTAATAGATGAAGAAACTTAGGGGCCTGAGAAACGAACTTAGTTGATGACTTTGCCCAAGATCGCAAGCTAGTAAGTGTTTTCAGGAGGATTTGAACCCAGTTCTCTTATTTCCAAATCCAGCATTCTTTGAAAGATGCCGCTCTGCTGTGGTTTTGTCTATCAATGCAGATAGGCTAGGTCAGTCTGGTGGTTTAAAATCTAGACTGGAACAAAATGAGACACAATACACCAGATAACATTTTGTGAAATGAAGTTTACTTCGCAATAGCAGAGGAGGGATCTTCTGCAAGCTCATGACTTTGGGTTCAGGGGTTGGGACACAGTTCCCTTTGCCCAGAGATTTGCCACGGTGGCCCTTGCCCACTCCTCAGCCTGAAGAGCTGCTGACTGCTTGGCCACTGGATTTTGTTATTCCTCAGGTGATCAGGAAGTTCTATCAGTGGTTGGAGCCTTAGTCCTCTGGACCAATTACATTTCAAGGATGATTTCATTGCCTTTTAAGGGAAGAACTAATCTGGCCCACCTCACCAGGGTTTTACAGCCCTGGCTGATTTTGCTTTTACAGCATCATACAATCCCTCTGTGTCTTGGTAGGTTATTTTCAAGGATGAGTTGCTATGGCCATCCTTGCCAGACAGTTCTTCAGACAGATAGGCCCTGGCTTACCTAGGAATTTTGAGGCCAGGCCCCAGGAATACAGAACCTGTTAATCAGCACAAAGTGACCTCATTCGGGGGTGGGACACCCCTGCAGATCACCACTGAAAGGGTGGGGTGAGGGAGGAGCTCACCCTAGAAGCTATTCAGTATCTATTTTCACTAATTGTTTTAAAAAAAATTTAGTGATATATTTTGTTTATACCTTACTTTCTTTTATAAATATACACATTTTTTTTTATCCTCTATCCAGTGAAATGATCTGTGAAACACAATTTAAAAAAAAAAAAAAGGAAAAAACGTAAGCAAAATCAATTTATTTTTATCCACCAAGTCTGACAGTATATGCAAGGTTCCACACCCTTCTTCCTTCTACTTCTACAAAGAAGGAAGGGAGGAGTTCGCTCTTGCCTGGCACATAGTGGGCACTTAGGAATGCCTGTCAATTGCTTGATTGATCACTAACCAGGTGCAAAGCTCTTGTTTCTATGACTGAAGAACAGATCAGGCTGTCAGCCCTCTCTAAATTCAGATACCAGGCATAAAGCCTCGGGACCTCAGCAGAATGACTTGCACCCACCTTCAGGTCACTAATTCTCTTCTCTTTTCCTCTGTAGGTGACAAAATGCCAGCCTATACCCCGTGGGCATTGCTGCTTTAGCTAGCATCTCCTCACACACACCATTTTGCCATTAAAACAACAACAACAACAACAAACCCTTGCCTTGTGTCTTAGAATCCATACTATGTAATAATTGCAAGAGGGGAGGACATAGGTTGTTTGTCCTTCATTTCCAAAAAGAATCAATGAGATGAAGGCTGATGACTCAACTTGGGAGGGGCTGGATTTTAAATGTTTTTTAATATTTAAAAAAATATTAAGTATTTCAGTACAGAAGAGTTATAAAGGCTAGACAATTGGGATTAAGTGACTTGTCCAGGGTCACCCAGATAGGAAGTGTCTGAGGCCAGATTGGAACCCAGGATCTCCTGCCTCCAGGCCTGGTTCTCCATCCACTAAGCCACCACAGCTGCCTCCATTTTGTCATTTTCAAAGTGTCTGATCCCATTTCCTTTGTGTTCTCCTACTTTTTAATTAAATGCCTGTTTTCCCCTCCCACTCCATCCTCTATACTAAGGGAGGAGGGAACCCTTCCTCTTATCCCAAACCAGGGTCTCCTTGGTTTCCTTCCCTTAGCAGAGTCTCAAGGACAGACTAGTTCCTCTTTGTTCTACATTGTAGAGGATGGAGGAGCTGGGTGGCCTCTAACAGCCTCGCCTCCTTCCTCTCCAGTCCCCTGGGCCCTGAGCCAAGCTAGGCTCATTAGCTAGGTTAGCTTATTATCTGTTCTGTCCCCAGACTGCTGAGCTAGATCTGACTCCTCTCCAATCTGCCAGCTAATTTTTCTTTTTCTAGGTGAAAAACTCTTTGTGAGACCTCACTCTTGATCTGTGACAGCAAGTCCTGTAGGTGCTTTCCAGGGGATGTTCCCGGATAGGTCTTGACACCCCCCCTAACCCCCCCGGGAAGTCTGCCAGTAAGAGAGAAAAAAAATAGCTCCTCCATCACAGATAGGTGTTTCCTGTGGGATTCTAGGAATTTCCCTGAGCTGGAGGTTTGCCCTTGAGAGCAGGAGGAATCAGGCTCTTTGTTTCTCTTAAACCCTTACCTTCTGTTTTAGAATCAATTCTTTGAGAATTGCAAGAGGGGAGGACATAAGTGGGTCCAGATGTTGTTTGTCCTTCATTTCCAAAGAGAATCAGTGAAATCAAGGTTGATGTCTTGACTTGCAAGGGACTGGATTTAAGTGAGGCAGAGTTGCACAAAGTCATCAGCCTCACTCTCTCTTCCAGAGTCATTCAAGTCCAGTGGCAGGACAAAAGGCAGGAGGATGCATGATGGCCTGGGATGCAGCCAGTGATGTTGGCATCCTCAGTGTCTGACCAAGCTCTAAGCCCTCCAGAGCAGCTGCTTCAGCCACCTTTGTGGCTTTGTCCTCATCTATCCGTTCCACCAGGGAAGTCTTCATGTCCTTGGGATGGGCATCCCCCTCACTCACTGATGGCTCTGAGATCTCTTAGTTATCCTCAGCCTGGTTTAGCCTGTCTTCCCAAAGGATTTCTCCAGGGTGTGGATGCTACACATGCTAAGGCTTCTTGGAGTCACAGGTGGGAGATGAGTTCCAGAGAAGAGAGGAAAAAAAAGACTTGGAGAGATAGCAGACATATCACGGTGTCCACTCTTTACAGATCTGCTGCTTCTCAGAGACTTTTCTCTTTTCCTTCCTGTTTCTCTGAAGAGGGTTTGAAATACCATCTGTCTATTCTTTAGGCAGGAAGGAAAAGGAATGCATCTTTTCTTGGCCCAGATCTGCCCTCATGCACGTACCATGCAGATAGAATCTAATGTAAATGACTCAGTCTTGAATCCTAGGTTACAGGAAAGTAAGCCTCTTAGGGGCAGCTGGGTGGCTCGGTGGATTGAGAGCCAGGCCCAGAGATGGGAGGTTTAAATCTGGCCTCAGACACTTCCTAGCTGTGTGACCCTGGGCAAGTCACTTACCCCCAATTGCCTAGCCTTTACTACTTTTCTGCCTTGGAATACTTAATATTTTTTTTTGTCAAATAGTTTGTATAGTATTGGGATTAGTTGTTCTTTAAATATTTGATAGAATTCACTTGTGAATCCATCTGGCCCTGGGGATTTTTTCTTAGGGAGTTCTTTGATGGTTTGTTCAATTTCTTTTTTTCTGAGATGGGATTATTTAAGTGGAATACTTAATATTTTAAAAAAATATTTTTCTATTTTTAAAAAAATATTTATTTTATCTTCTATATTATTCATTTTTGTGAGTGGATAATCTTATAAAATCAAAACCCCAAAACAAAAACCCAAATAAACAATTGAAAAATCTTCACTTTCATCTGTATTTGGACTCCAATTGTTCTTTCTTTGGAGGGAGAGCATTCTTTATCATAAGTCCCTCAGAACTGTCCTGGATCTTTGTATTGGAATACTTAATATTAATTCTAAGAGAGAAGATAAAGGTTAAAAAAAAAAAAAGACCAGGGTTGTGAGTGGAGCCATAGGGCAACTGGGTCTCTGGATTAAGAAGGGGAGGAGAGCATTTATTACATCCTTTCTAATGGTGATGATGTTGTTTAGTCATTTGAGATGTGTTGGCTCTTTGTGACCCAATTTGGGTTTTTCTTGGCATGGATACTGGAGTAATTTGCCACTTCCTTCTCTAGCTCATTTTATAGACAACGAAAGCGAGGCAAGCAGTGTTAAGTGACTTGCCCATGGCTAGTGTCTGAGGCCAGATTTTAATTCAAGATTAATCTTCCTGATTCCAGGCCTGGCACTCTACCCACTTTGCCACTTAACTGCCCTTTTTGATTCCAGTTTTTAGAGCAAGAAGTAGAAAGGATGAAGTGAGTTAGGACAGATGGCTAGATACTAGGTAGCCCCTTGCTTCCTGGAAAGTGACTGATGGGAAATGAAGCGTGATTTGGGGCTGCGTTACTATAGAGGGTTAAATGAATTTGCAATTACCTACCAATCAGTTTTGCCAATATGGAATGTTATGTTGTTGTTCAGTCACATCCCACTCTTCATGATCCCATTTGGAGTTTTCTTTTTATGAATCATCTTTTTTTTGAAATTTTATTTTTATTGTCATGCAAAATTCACTTCCATGTTGGTCACTGTTGTAAGAGCAAAGTCATATATAACCAAAACCAAAACAACACTATAAATACAGTGATTTGAAAGGACACTCCAACAGTTCTTTCTCTGGAGGTGGAGAGCATTCCCCATCATAAGTCTTTCAGGATTGTCCCAGATTGTTGCATTGCTGAGAGGAGCCAATAATAATCACCCAGTATTGCTGTTATTGTGTATAATGTTCTCTCAGTTCTGTTTATTTTCCTCTGCATTGGTTTCTGCAGATCTTTCCAACTTTAAATCATCTTGCTTATCATTTCTTATGCACAATAGTTTTCCATCACCAACATGTACCACAATTTGTTTAGCCGTTCCCCAATGGATGGACATTCCCTCGATTTCTAATTCATCACCACTACAAAAGAGCTGCTATAAATATTTTTGTACAAGTAGATCCTTTCTCCATTTTTTATTATCTCTTTGGGATATAGATCCAGTAGTGGTATTACTGGATCAAAGGGTATGCACAATTTTATGGCCCTTTGGGTATAGTTCTAAATTGCCCTTGAGAATGATTAGATCAGTTCACAACTCCACCAGCAATGCATTAGTGTCCCAATTTCTCCACATCCCCTCATTTGGAGTTTTCTTAGCAAGGATATGGCAGTGGATTGCCTCTTCCTCCTCCAGTTCATTTTACTGATGAGGAAACTGAGTTAAGTGACTTGCCAGGGTCACACAGTTAATAAGTGTTTGAGGCTGGATTTGAACTCTGGTCTTCCCAACACCAGGTCTAGTGCTCTATTTATTGTGCCACCTAGCTGCCCCACCTAATATGTAGTGTAAGAGTTTAAATTTAGGTTTTATGCTAAATATGAGAATTCTAAAGTAATATTGTGGTCACTGATTTAAAAATATTATAGCTTAATGACTTTTATTATAGGAAATTATATTTACAGCAAAATTATAGCAAAATGACTTTTAGCAGCTTTATTTACAAAGAGATGTGTGATAATTAGATTAAGTCTACACTGCCATCTTTAGATTTAATCACCAAAGGTGAGAGCACCTTCCAATTTTGGGAGGTCCTAACCCACATGTGCTAGAGTGAGTAACAATCAGAATCAACTGACCGCCCCCACTAAGCTTTCCATGAGAAAGTGTCTATTGTGATTGGACACGCAGGCTAGGGGAAGGCACTGGAAGTGATGCATACGTGACCCCCTTAAAAAGAGGGGGGTTGAGTGAGTGAGGCAGCTTCTGGTTTGGTGAAGGGGACCTGAGGGAGCTTTGCTGGTTTGTGACCGAGACTGTTCCACATAGTGAGTTTAAAGACTGAATCTTCCTGAACTTCTATTAAGAAACTTCTTTTTATAGACTCTGTGAATGAAGTTTGCTCCATTCACCTTCGGGCCTCAGGCCCTTTAACCCTTGACTGAGGGTTAAGATCTACCTGGACTAATCAGTTGGATAGATTCTTATTTCCGTACTTCCTCTCTCTTCTCATGTAAATAAATTTCCATAAAAGTCAATTTTGATTTGAGATTATTCTTAATTGAGGATTGATAATAGTTCAGTCCTCTGGCAACTATCTTTAATATATTGAACCCATAATACCCCTTTTTCACCCTTATAGGTGGAAAGAGTGAAAGTGGAAAAATGTAAGAAGAAGGTAGAGAATTGTCTAGCCTACCACCCTAAGTGTTGCTCTGGTGTCTGGCTCAGCTCCATCGGGGCCTCCCTAAGTCTGATCTCCATGTGGATTTCCCAATAATCCTCAGCTAGAGGTCCTGATGGTGTCTTCAGCCAGAGTTCCACCAATGCAGCCACCTCCAAAGCCAAGGCAGGAATCTCAGCCACTCACCTAGCAAGTTGAAGCAGGATCCAGGGAAGAGGTCTCCTCTGAGCCAAGGCAGGGACCTCAGCTACTCACTCCAAACACCAGGAAGGAATGAATCTCCAGAACCAATCTCTCCAGAAGCTAGGAAAGGAATGAATTCTAGATCATGCTGGTCTCTTCTTTTATGCTTCTTTTTCCATGTCACTTCCTGTCACTCTCTGTCACAAAAAAACAATGGCAATCTTTCAATTTGCCTAGCACTGCCTAAGGGGTGGGGTCAGTGGCCTTTGTAGGTGTGAGCTTACTCTAGTAAGTGACTTGTGAAAGTATTTAATGGTAAATAGGGGTACTTTAGGTTCCTGATTTGATTAGCTAAAAATAGACAAGGAGAATTCCCCAAAGGGAATAATGAGGATCATTTAATCTTCAACCCTGATAATAGGAGTGGGGTGTAGGTGTTATCATCAATCTATTATACAAATGAGGAAACTGAGACAGATAGAGGTTAAGTGACTTGCCCATGGTCACACAGTGAATATCTGAGATGGGATCTGAATTCAGATCCAGTCCCTACTTTCTGCCTCCACAACTGGCCCTTAAGCCAGGAAGACCTTGAGTTCAAATTTGGCCTCAGATACTTCCTAACTGTGTTACCATGGGTAAGTCACTTAACCTTTGATTGACTCACAAAAAGACCCATTGTGTCCACTGGGGAAGGAAATGACAAACTATTCTGGTATCCACTCTAAGAAAACTCCATGAAGAGCTTTGGTCTATGGCAGTGGTTCCCAAACTTTTTTGGCCTACCGCCCCCTCTCCAGAAAAAATATTACTTAGCGCCCCCTGGAAATTATGAAACTATTTATTGAGCTCAGAATAGAATGTAATACAAAAAAAAGTGTGGCCATCACAGCCTCCCTGGATTGCTGCAGCACCCACCAGGGGGTGGTAGTGCCCACTTTGGGAATCATTGGCCTATGGGATCAGGAAGAGCTGGACACGATTGAAAGATTCGTAACTTGGAAAAATGTCCAAACCGGTATAGTCCCCCATGCTCTCCAAATGACTTTCAGCCCGAAGAAAATTTCAGCTTACTTTTATAGGAATCTTGAACAAAGAAAATGTATCTTAAAATCCAGTCTATATTTTAATAATAAAATCCAGCCAAAGTAATCTACTAGTTGTTTCCCCAATTTGACCTCAAAGCATCCACAGAGACTATCTCCCTCCCAAATATTCCTGGAGCATTTTTGAGATATCTCTTCTTTTCCTGGTTATTCTCTATCTTGGGTTACAATAAGAATCTTCTGTTGCTGGCTCAGAGGTCTGGCATATCCCTTTTGGTTCTAGATCAGTGGTTCCCAATCTTTTTTGGCCTACTGCCCCCTTTCCAGAAAAATATTACTTAGAGCCCCTGGAAATTAAATTTTTTAAAATTTTAATAGCAATTAATAGGAAAGATAAATGTACCTGTGGCCATTACCGCCTCCCTGGATCGCTGCAGCACCCACTGGGGGGTGGTGGTGCCCACTTTGGAAATCACTGTTCTAGAGCTAGACATATAAGGACTAAGTTCAGACTTGGGGGAGACTGATATCTAAAGAAAGGGGCCACTGGGGCAGCTCAGTGGCCCAAAAGATTGAGAGTCAGGCCCAGAGACAGAAGGTAGTGGTTCAAATCTGGTCTCAGACACCTCCTAGCTGTGTGACCCTGGGCAAGTCACTTAAACCCCATTGCTTAGCTCTCACAGATCTTCTGCCTTGAAACTATATTAGGGTGGTTTTGGGGATGAGATAGGACGGAATGAATTGGGCCAGTGTCAGGATGTTAACTGTGGGTTGGAGAGGCCAACAGAAACTCTGTCCAGGCAGAGCTTGGTCTGAGATCACACACAGACCACTCAGTAAATATAAAAGTAGTTTAATTAAAGAGGGAAAGGTTAAAAGGAATTGGGATAACCCTAATGCTAATTCCCTCTAACTAAACCTCAAGGATCCAATGTTTCCTTAAGGAGTGTCTTCTCAGAGGTGTTGTTCTGACTCTACAGTAATCGTCTCCTAACTTCCTAGAAAATCCCCAGTCCCTACTCTTGCTAAACTGCACTAAATCTCCCTTAGTTGGTATTAAGATACCAGTCTGTGAAGCTTAGCAGGGCCCAGGAAAAGGTCCAAGATCCCCAAAGGACCTAGACCTTGTCTTACAACTAGTACAGACAGATGGTTCAGGATTCACCAGGTTCTTCTCCACGGGAAATACGGCAGTCAGATAACAACAGGACAGCAGACAGGATAGGACAGGATCAGGCAGCCTAAGGACAGCCAGCCACTCTCCCAGGACATCCAGAGAGAGAATAGCCAACCTCCTCAGTATCAGTCTAACCCTCCTTCTTCAACATTCCAGAATCTTTCTCCTTTACATCTGACCCCCTGCAGACCATCCTCTCTTCCTTATAACAGAACCAACACACAGTATTGACTCAAAGATGGAAAGTAAGGATTTAAAAGAAAATAAAGAAATCAGTCAGGCTTTTCCTTCTTTTCTCATGAGAACTTTTTGCTTCTGCCCTTGAGAGCATGGGGAAAGTTCACTTAAAGTTTAGGTTTGGTTCATGTTTAGAGTCTTCCTATAGGGGGAGATGAATGAAAAGGTACTCTGTGTAATGTAAATCAAGCATAGGGCAGTTATTTATTCCTTCTACACAAAAAAGTTTATTAATATATCAATAATAATATATTTGAATGTAATGTATTATATTATGCTATTAGAAATGACAAATATTGGAAACAAAAAATAAGGGAAATAGAGGAAGAGATGAAAAAGAAGAAAATAGAATGACAAATACCATGATTATATTAAAAAAATACCAGCCATAAAATCAAGAGAAAAAAGTATCTAAATACTTTTAATTAATTAAATTAATTTTTAATTTAAATAATTTTAATTTATATATAAAACATATATAAAATGTAAATATTTTAAAATTAAATTTAATTAAATTAAAATTTTTAAATACTAAAAACAAATCTAAAGGGAACTTGGAAGCAGAGGATGTTTATATTAGTATACACATAATTTATGGATTTTGTATATTTTTAATGCATTTGTTTATTTAATAAATATATTTAAAAATATTAAATGTGTTTAAAATATATTAAATATATATCAATACATTAAAGAACATATTAATACATTAAATAAGATATTAAATATATTAAAGAAGATATATTAAATATTACTTAAGATTATTATTATGTTAAAGAAAAAGGAACCAAAAAATCCCAGAAAAATATATAAATCATCATAATTAGCATTTATAGAGTGCTCAAGTCTTTGTTCATATGCACTTGTGAGTCTCTCATATAAAGTATTCTTATGTGGAAAAACCAAATAGTTGTCATTTACCTCAGTTTCCTTATCTGTAGAATGGGAATAATAATAGCTTCTCCCAGCATTGCCATGAGGCTCAAATGAGATAATAATTGTAAAGCCCTTAGCACAATGCCTGATACATAGTAAGTGCTATATAAATGCTACTTATTATTTTATTACTATTGTTGTTGTTCTGGTGGTTGGTGATCCACTGAGTACATTTTTTCTTTCTCCTCTGAGGATACCCAAGTCACGAGACACATAAAAACTTTAAGTAAATTTTCCATTTGAAATCTGGAGTTGGGGTGCAAAGAGAGTTTGAGAATGAGTTGAACTCCCTCCTAATTCCTTCTCTTTAGGAGCCAGGCTCTTTGGTATTGAACTTAGTTCACTTGTGCATGTCTAGAACCCAGATGGGACCCCATGGTGGAGAGGGTGATGGCCCTTCCCCACTACCTGTGGTGATTATTTGCATATTGTTAATCTATGAAACAAAGAAAAATACAAAATCTCCCAGTGTCCTATGTGACCCCCCCTTCTGTTTCTGTATTGACATTTGCAAGGTGGTAGAGAAGGGAAAGGAGAGGGGACACTTCAGCTCAAAAGATTTTAGACCATCTATAAGCATTAGTTTATTATTATAATAATTATTATATAATATACTTAATATATTAACATAATTATAATATATTTTATTAATAAGCTAACAGTTGGTATGGGGCAGCTAGGTGACACAGTGGAGAGCGTATCAAGCTAGGAGTCAGGAAGACTCCTCTTCCTGAGTTCAAATATGGTCTCAGACACTTATTAGCTGGATGATGTGTGTGTGAAGATGGGATTAACTCTCCCCTTGCCCACTTTTAGATTTAATCCCCACATTTCCTTAAGTGAGGGGAGGTCTGCTAGAGTGGGTGACAACTCAGAAACAACTGACTGCCTCTTGGGCAGTCCTAAGAAAATTCTAAAACTGTGATTGGTCCACATAAAGTGGAAGGAAGGCACAGGAAGTGATGCAAAAAAGGGTCTTTAAAAGTAGTTGCAACTTCCTGTGACCAGCTCTTTCTCCTTCCAACTTGGCCTTGGAGGAGCTACAGCTTGGGACCTTGGACTTAGATCTTAGATCTTTCTTTAGGATACCATGTGGGTGAGTGAAAAGGCTGACTCCTTTCCTGGCTCCTGGAGGGACTAGCATCTGGAGAGGCCCCCCTCCCCCATCTTGGAGGAGGAGGCTGTGTGGCTGGAATCTTTGCTTAATTTATCCCTAGCCCCTCCGGCTGGGACTTCTGGAGCTCTGCCAGAGTAAAGACAGGGCTAGAGCAAATGTTAAGCTAGATTTCTTTCTTTCTCTGTCCTCTTTCTCATTTCTCTACTTCACTCTTTCCCTCTATTTTATAAATAAACNAGCTTGGTCTGAGATCACACACAGACCACTCAGTAAATATAAAAGTAGTTTAATTAAAGAGGGAAAGGTTAAAAGGAATTGGGATAACCCTAATGCTAATTCCCTCTAACTAAACCTCAAGGATCCAATGTTTCCTTAAGGAGTGTCTTCTCAGAGGTGTTGTTCTGACTCTACAGTAATCGTCTCCTAACTTCCTAGAAAATCCCCAGTCCCTACTCTTGCTAAACTGCACTAAATCTCCCTTAGTTGGTATTAAGATACCAGTCTGTGAAGCTTAGCAGGGCCCAGGAAAAGGTCCAAGATCCCCAAAGGACCTAGACCTTGTCTTACAACTAGTACAGACAGATGGTTCAGGATTCACCAGGTTCTTCTCCACGGGAAATACGGCAGTCAGATAACAACAGGACAGCAGACAGGATAGGACAGGATCAGGCAGCCTAAGGACAGCCAGCCACTCTCCCAGGACATCCAGAGAGAGAATAGCCAACCTCCTCAGTATCAGTCTAACCCTCCTTCTTCAACATTCCAGAATCTTTCTCCTTTACATCTGACCCCCTGCAGACCATCCTCTCTTCCTTATAACAGAACCAACACACAGTATTGACTCAAAGATGGAAAGTAAGGATTTAAAAGAAAATAAAGAAATCAGTCAGGCTTTTCCTTCTTTTCTCATGAGAACTTTTTGCTTCTGCCCTTGAGAGCATGGGGAAAGTTCACTTAAAGTTTAGGTTTGGTTCATGTTTAGAGTCTTCCTATAGGGGGAGATGAATGAAAAGGTACTCTGTGTAATGTAAATCAAGCATAGGGCAGTTATTTATTCCTTCTACACAAAAAAGTTTATTAATATATCAATAATAATATATTTGAATGTAATGTATTATATTATGCTATTAGAAATGACAAATATTGGAAACAAAAAATAAGGGAAATAGAGGAAGAGATGAAAAAGAAGAAAATAGAATGACAAATACCATGATTATATTAAAAAAATACCAGCCATAAAATCAAGAGAAAAAAGTATCTAAATACTTTTAATTAATTAAATTAATTTTTAATTTAAATAATTTTAATTTATATATAAAACATATATAAAATGTAAATATTTTAAAATTAAATTTAATTAAATTAAAATTTTTAAATACTAAAAACAAATCTAAAGGGAACTTGGAAGCAGAGGATGTTTATATTAGTATACACATAATTTATGGATTTTGTATATTTTTAATGCATTTGTTTATTTAATAAATATATTTAAAAATATTAAATGTGTTTAAAATATATTAAATATATATCAATACATTAAAGAACATATTAATACATTAAATAAGATATTAAATATATTAAAGAAGATATATTAAATATTACTTAAGATTATTATTATGTTAAAGAAAAAGGAACCAAAAAATCCCAGAAAAATATATAAATCATCATAATTAGCATTTATAGAGTGCTCAAGTCTTTGTTCATATGCACTTGTGAGTCTCTCATATAAAGTATTCTTATGTGGAAAAACCAAATAGTTGTCATTTACCTCAGTTTCCTTATCTGTAGAATGGGAATAATAATAGCTTCTCCCAGCATTGCCATGAGGCTCAAATGAGATAATAATTGTAAAGCCCTTAGCACAATGCCTGATACATAGTAAGTGCTATATAAATGCTACTTATTATTTTATTACTATTGTTGTTGTTCTGGTGGTTGGTGATCCACTGAGTACATTTTTTCTTTCTCCTCTGAGGATACCCAAGTCACGAGACACATAAAAACTTTAAGTAAATTTTCCATTTGAAATCTGGAGTTGGGGTGCAAAGAGAGTTTGAGAATGAGTTGAACTCCCTCCTAATTCCTTCTCTTTAGGAGCCAGGCTCTTTGGTATTGAACTTAGTTCACTTGTGCATGTCTAGAACCCAGATGGGACCCCATGGTGGAGAGGGTGATGGCCCTTCCCCACTACCTGTGGTGATTATTTGCATATTGTTAATCTATGAAACAAAGAAAAATACAAAATCTCCCAGTGTCCTATGTGACCCCCCCTTCTGTTTCTGTATTGACATTTGCAAGGTGGTAGAGAAGGGAAAGGAGAGGGGACACTTCAGCTCAAAAGATTTTAGACCATCTATAAGCATTAGTTTATTATTATAATAATTATTATATAATATACTTAATATATTAACATAATTATAATATATTTTATTAATAAGCTAACAGTTGGTATGGGGCAGCTAGGTGACACAGTGGAGAGCGTATCAAGCTAGGAGTCAGGAAGACTCCTCTTCCTGAGTTCAAATATGGTCTCAGACACTTATTAGCTGGATGATGTGTGTGTGAAGATGGGATTAACTCTCCCCTTGCCCACTTTTAGATTTAATCCCCACATTTCCTTAAGTGAGGGGAGGTCTGCTAGAGTGGGTGACAACTCAGAAACAACTGACTGCCTCTTGGGCAGTCCTAAGAAAATTCTAAAACTGTGATTGGTCCACATAAAGTGGAAGGAAGGCACAGGAAGTGATGCAAAAAAGGGTCTTTAAAAGTAGTTGCAACTTCCTGTGACCAGCTCTTTCTCCTTCCAACTTGGCCTTGGAGGAGCTACAGCTTGGGACCTTGGACTTAGATCTTAGATCTTTCTTTAGGATACCATGTGGGTGAGTGAAAAGGCTGACTCCTTTCCTGGCTCCTGGAGGGACTAGCATCTGGAGAGGCCCCCCTCCCCCATCTTGGAGGAGGAGGCTGTGTGGCTGGAATCTTTGCTTAATTTATCCCTAGCCCCTCCGGCTGGGACTTCTGGAGCTCTGCCAGAGTAAAGACAGGGCTAGAGCAAATGTTAAGCTAGATTTCTTTCTTTCTCTGTCCTCTTTCTCATTTCTCTACTTCACTCTTTCCCTCTATTTTATAAATAAACTGCTATAAAAGACATTTTGACTGGAGATATATTAATTTCAGCAAACACACTCATATATTTAGTCCAATCTTAATCTTTTTAACCCTTACACCTGGAGCAAGTCACTTTACCCTGTTTGTCTCTGTTTCCTCATCTGTAAAATGAGCGGGAGAAGGAAATGGCAAACCACTCCAATATCTTTGCCAAATGGGGACATGAAAAATCAGACAAGACTGAAAAAATGGGGGGCAGCTGGGTAGCTCAGTGGATTGAGAGTCAGGCCTAGAGATGGGAAGTCCTAGGTTCAAATCTGGCCTCAGACACTTCCTAGCTGTGTGACCCTGTGCAAGTCACTTGACCCCCATTGCCTAGCCCTTACCACTCTTCTGCCTTGGAGCTAATACACAGTATTGACTTTAAGATGGAAGGTAAGGGTTTAAAAAAAAAAAGACAAAAAAAAAAAGACTGAAAAATGGCTAAAGAACAACAAAAACAGCAAATACTCTCAATGTGAGATGCTTAGTTGGTAATGGGGGTTAAGTGACTTGCCCAGGGTCACACACAACTTCTAGACATAGTACTGGAACAACTGAGTGATATTGCTGTTATTGTTCTGAATCAAGCCAGAAGATATAAGGAAATTGCCACTAAGTGGACAGATGGCTAAGGTTCTGCTTGGGAAATGAAGAAGTCAGTGGAGTTGATTTTATTGTGAATACAAAAGCAATGAGAGTTATCATTTTATGGGATGCTTTATTGTGAGGGTATTGAGGTAGGCAACAGCATGCCATATCTCACCCCAGAGTGTTCGTGAAGAGCACAAGCAAGGAGACTACTGTGAAGAGAAAGTCATTTCTGCTATAAGGTGAAATGTGTGAAATGGCATAGCATCTTGCTTTGCCAAATTGTAAAATAAAAACCTTGGGGCTTATGGGAGAAACAGGTTGGGGCACAATATTAAAACACTTTTGTCAATGACATGTAAAAAAAAGATAGGAACCTAATTGAAAATAGTAGCATGGGGCATGTCAAGGGGGCTCAGTGGGTTGAGAGCCAAGTATAGAGAGGGGAGATCCTGAGTTCAAATTTGGCCTCAGACACTTTCTAGGCATGTGACCCTGGGCAAGCCACTTAACCCTCATTGCCTAGCCCTTACCACTCTTCTGCCTTGGAACCTATACACAGTATTGGTTCTTAGACAGAAGGTGAGGGTTTTAAACAAACAAACAAACAAAATAGTAGCTCAGTTTTATGCTTATTAAATGGTTAAGAAATACATAAATATTACAATAAATAGTGATGATAGTTTGACCTGCACCCAATTCCCTTGGGTCTGGGCTGGCAAAATCTCATGCAAGTTGAGTAAGCTGAAACTCTTGGCTTCGAGGCCTTGGTTCAGACCAACCCTTCCCTTCTCACAGCTCCTCCTGCACTAGAAGGCATCTGATGCTTTACCTAGAAAAAAAAAAACCTGGTTTGTTTGTGGAAGTAGGCCCTGGAAATGACACCACTTCCTGTCTTCTGTCAGCTATTTTTGGAAGACTAATAAGAAATCTTGCCTCAGCAAACTTGAAATTCTAATTATGCTCAAATCATTCCCCATTTTATCTTTCCCCATGAAACAAACTCGAGTTTTCAAAGCAAGTGTACAGCAGGATGACTGGGATTGCAATTTATGCACTAGTGTCCATTGCAGAGAATGAGGAAGGAAAACGGAAAAACTAGATCATATCCTCCAGTTTTTGTTTTATGTTTCTGAAGGGGGGCAAGACAGGTCTAGACCTGTGAATGAATTTGGTATGGTGAAGAAACTCCGTTTACTAGTGCAGATTGACTTTTGCTCTATTCTTTTTATTTTTTAAACCCTTACCTTGTGTCTTTTATCAATATTGTGTGTTGGTTCCAAGGCAGGAGAGTGGTAAGGGCTAGGTAATAGGGGTTAAGTGACTTACCCAGGGTCACACAGCTGGGAAGTGTCTAAGGTCAGATTTGAATCCAGGACCTCCTGTCTCTAGGCCTGGCTCTCAATCCACTGAGCCACCCAGCTGCCTCCTTTGCTATTAACTTAATTCAAAATGACTTTTGGTAGTTTTATTTACAAACAGGTGGAAAGAGTGAAGGTGGGAAAATGTAAGAAGAAGGTAGAGAATTATCTAGACCAGTGGTTCCCAAACTTTTTTGGCCTACTGCCCCCTTTCCAGAAAAAATATTACTTAGCCCACTGGAAATAAATTAAAAAAATTTTTTTATATCAATTAATAGGAAAGATAAATGCACCTGTGGCCATCACTGCTTTCCTGGATTGCTGCAGCACCCACCAGGGGGTGGTAGCGCCCACTTTGGGAATCACTGATCTAGACTGTCACCCTAAGCTCTGCTCTGGTGTGGGGCTCAACCCTGGCAGGATAATCTTCAGCCAGAGATCAGATGGTGTCTTCAGCAAGGATTCCACCAACATAGGAAAGGAAGGCCTGATACTCACCCAGCTCACTGGTGCAGGACCCAGGGAGAAGTCCAAAAAGTGAAGTCACAAGGTGAAGTCTGAAGGCAAAGTCTTCCAAAACTGAAATCCAAAGGAGAAGATCTCAAGGAGAAGATCCAAGCTGAAGGTCCCTAGACAGGAAGTTCAGGACTTTTTATAGTCCTTTTTCCCAAATCACTCCCTGTCCCTTCCTCCACTTTATGGGAACCAATTGTAGTCTTTCAATTTACCTAGAACTGCCTAAGGGGTGGTCAGTGGCCTCTGGAGTTGTCACCCACTCTGGCAAGTGACTTGTGAACTCTCCTACTTAGTGACTGGTAAGGATACTTTAAGTTCTTTATTGATTAATTTAAAAGTTGCTGATTGATAGACAAAGAAAGTTTAATTCAATCTTCACACAGCAAAGCTTTAGCAAATGTTATACTACAACAAAGCACATTTTCATAGTCCTGCAGTTGACTGAAAAAGGTGGAGAATATAAGATCCTGCTGTGGTTATCATTTATTGACTATAAGAAAGTATTTGATTTAGCAAAACAAAATGAAGTTTTTAATGGTTTTCCTCCATTGATTTCCTCCATTCCTTCTAAGGAATCTCTGAAACATGTGTGGAAAATGATACAAAATTCCTTGATAAATTCAAGGACAGATAGAACATACATTTTTAAAGCACCTTCTACACGTCAGACACAGTGCTAAGTACTTTACAAATATTATTTCATTTGATCCTCATAACAAACCTAGGAGGTAGATGCAATTATTATCCCCATTTTACAGCTGAAGAAACTGAGGCTTTCAGAGATTAAATGATTTGCCTAGGGTCACTCAGCTAGGAAACATTTATCTATTGTACCACCTAGATGTCTAAGTATTATCTCAATTAATTCTCATAACAACCCTTGGAGGTGGATAATATTGTTATCATCATCTTATAGATGAGGAAACTGAGTTAGACAGGATAAATGACTTGCTCAGGGTCACATAGCTAGTTGGTATTGCAGACAGTATTTGAACGTGGGGCTTCTCAATTCTCTATCACTGTGCACCTAGCAGATACAATGGGATCTTGGAGATTGATGTTCAGTGCTTGCTTAATGAGGCTGGAGTTAAGGGTTAAAAAAATTTTTTTAGGCACTGGTAACATTGTTGGGTTGCTAGGGTAGCATCTTTTGGCACACTGAATGTGCACAGTTGATACCCTACAGCTAAGAGCTTCTAGGCTGTGTCTTTGCACCTCCCTTTTCTCTAAAGGTTAGCTTTAGAAACAAGGGTGGGGAGGGGCAGCGAGGTGGCTCAGTGGATTGAGAACCAGACTCAGAGATGGAGGTCCTGGGTTCAAATCTGGCCTCAGACATTTCCTAGCTGCTTGACCCTGGGCTTAACCCCCACTTAACCATCATTGCCCAGCCCTTAGCACTCTTCTCCTTTACACGGTATTGATTCTAACACAGAAGGTAAGGGTTTATTAAAAGGAAAAAAAAAAAATAAGGATGGGGAAGTCCCAACCCTCTTAATGGAGTGGTACTGGCTTTTCTTTTCCTCCATGGTCAGTCTATGTGTTTTGGTTTGTTGCTGCTTTTACAAGAAAACAAACAAACAGGATGAGGGACCTATTGCTCCTTTTGCAAGAGGAAGAGTGGCTTAGACCTGTATGTACTGCTGGGGCATGGAGTTTTCACTCAACCTCCAAAGCAAAGAAATCCTTTATAGTTTTGGGATGAGATGGGACATGAAAAGAGAAGAAAAACATGAAGAAGAGAAGAGAGTAGATGAAAGGGAAAGGAAGGGAGAGAGAGAGGAGAGGGAGAGTAGGGGAGGAAACCCAAATCTCAGGTCAGTCCTTCTTCTTGCAGAGGAGACATAAAAGGAAAGAATCTGGGATATTGTTGTTATTCAGCTGTGTCCAATTCTTCAAGAAGTGTCTGAGATAGACAGACAGACAGACAGACAGATAGACAGATGATAGATCAGAAGACAGATAGGAAGATAGATAGAGAGATAGGTAGATAGGTAAGTAGGTAGATAGATAGATAGAAGTTAGTTTGGGACAGAGAGATCTAATAGGAGAAAAGTCAGGGAAAGTTTAATGCAGAAGATGGAGCCTGAGCTGCATCTTAAAGGGAGAGAGGAGAAATTCTGTGAGGCAGAGGTAAGGAGTGAAGGTATTTCAAGCATGGGAGATGGTCATTAAAAGGTATGGAGGATCTCATGAGTCAGGAAAGGAGAGAAGACCAATTTGGCTTCATCAGCCAGAGTGGGAGGAGAAGTAATAGCCATTGAGATTGGAAAGATAGATAGGAGTCAGTTTGTCTAGGGCTTTAAAGGCTAAAAAAAGGAGTTTTATATTTTATTCTTAGAAGCTGATTAGGGGAATGAAATGATCAGATCTTTAATTTTGTCAGTAGCATGTAGGATAGACTGGAGTGAGGAGAGGAGTTGAGGCAAAGACACCATTTAGGAGGCTACTGGAATAATCTAGGAGAGAGGTGATGAGGGTCTGGGCATCCTGGACAAATCACTGAACCCCAATTATTTAGCCGTTACCACTCTTCTGCCTTGGAACTGTATTGATTCTAAAACAGAAGGCAAGAATTTAAAGGAAAAATAAAGTGGTAATAGTGGGAATGGAGAGAAAGGGTTGGATGTAAGAGATAGGACAAAGGTAATGTTACGATTAAAATGATCTTGATTATCCCATGACATTTAAGCTTATTAAGAGGTGGTCTATCAATCTATCCACCCCTCTCCATACCTTACATCATGGAAAACATGTACACAGGAAAAGAACCACTGTCCCCTTCAATTATTAAACAGATAGAGGATAGCTGGGTGACTCAGGGGATTGAGAGTCAGGCCTAGAGACGAGAAGTTCTGGGTTCAAATCTGGCCTCAGACACTTCTTAGCTGTGTGACCCTGGGCAAGTCACTTAACTACCATTGCCTAGCCCTTACAGATTTTCTGCCTTAGAACCAATACCCAGTATTGATTCTAAGATGGAAGGTAAGGGTTTAAAAAATTATTAAATAAATTCTGTTAAAAACGAAGATGTTCCTTTGGATTTACAAGGACAAAGAAAATGCAAAAAATAACAGACTGCGTGGGATCTCTGACCCAAATTCGAGATGGTAGAGTACACAGTATTAATTCCCACACAGGAATGAATAAAGTATATTAAAAATACATTCTCACAGTAGAAACAATAGGGTTTGGAAACTGATGGCATATGTGGGGTGAAAGAGAATGCCGAGTCTAGAATAATGCTGAGATTGTGAATTTGAGAATTTGGAAGACCACGGTGTCTGACAAAGCCAGGGAAGTTTGGAAGAGAGGAGGGTTTGGGAGAAAATAATGAATTTAGTTTGAAAACATACTGAGTTTTAAGATGTCTCTAGGACATTCAGTTTGAAATGTCCAAAAGAAAACTGATGATTTAGAACTAAAGTTTAAGGGAAACACTGGGGTTGGACGTTGACCTGGAAGTCACCTATGAAGAGATGGTAGTCAACCCACAGGAGCTGATGAGTTTGCCAACAGAAAAAGTACAGAGAGAGAAAAGAGAACCTAGGACAGAACCTCAGGGAATTCCCGGGGAGATGATATGAATGATGAGCCAGCAAAGGAAACTGAGCAAATAAAACATCAACATGTCAACACTTACAGGAGAAAATCACTGTTTCTTCTTTTTTGGTCAGCAGTGTGGATTTGGGCCAGACCATAGTTCACTTTTTGAACAGCCCTATTCTCTCCTTCCCTGAATTACTGCTCTGCTCAGTCTGGCTCTTCCAATCAGGTGCTCCTGATGATTCCTGGCAACCTCTTTTTGCTTCCATCTTCTTCTCACAAACCTAAAGATTAAGGTCAACAAAGTACTCAGATTTACTTTTTTGGGGTTAGCATATTAAGTAAAAACTGTGCTGCCACTTGGAATACTGGGCAAACCCTCTGTTTAGCAGGTTCTTTTATACCCCTGGAGGGAACTGCCTTCTGTGGGCATGGTCAAAGATAGATTACATATATTTAAGTACCCACTTTACGAAAGGCCACTGGGAGCAAGATAGCTCAGCTCAGCTAAAAGAGAGAGTCCTAGATCTCTCTCAAGAGGAAGTTCCCCAAAGTCTCTAGTGTAGCAAGCTGGGAGTAGGGATATGATGAGACTACCAGCTCCTCTCATGCTGGCTTCTTCCCAGACATTATTTTCTTTTCAACAACTTGAGATGGGATTGGCAGCATCCATCTTTTTTTTTTTTTAACATTTATTAATAATCATTTTTAACATGGTTACATGATTCATGCTCCTACTTTCCACTTCACCCCCCGCACTCCCCCCACCCATGGCCGACGCACATTTCCACTAGTTTTGTCATGTGTCCTTGATCAAGACCAATTTCCAAATTGTTGGTAGTTGCATTGGTGTGGTAGTTTCGAGTCCACATCCCCAATCATGTCCACCCCGACCAATACGTTCAAGCAGTTGCTTTTCTTATATGTTTCCTTTCCTGCAGTTCTTCCTCTGAATGTGGGTAGCATCTTTACCATAAATCCCTCAGAGCTGTCCTGGGTCATTGCATTGTTGCTGGTACAGGAGCCCATTACATTCGATTTTACCACAGTATATCAGTCTCTGTGTACAATGTTCTTCTAGCTCTGCTTCTTTCGCTCTGCATCAGTTCCCGGAGGTCTCCCCAGTTCGCCTGGAACTTCTCCGGTTTGCTATTCCTTTTAGCACAATAGTATTCCATCACCCGCATATACCACAGTTTGTTCAGCCATTCCCCAATTGAAGGACATACCCTCCTTTTCCAGTTTGTTACCACCACAAAAAGCGCAGCTATAAATATTTTCGTACAAGTCTGTTTATCTATGATCTCTTTGGGGTACAAACCCAGCAATGGTATGGCTGGTTCAAAGGGCAGGCATTCTTTTATAGCCCTTTGAGCATGATTCCAAATTGCCAGCCAGAATGGCTGGATCATTTCACAACTCCACCAGCAATGCATTAATGTCCCAATTTTGCCACATCCCCTCCAACATTCATTACTCTCCCCTTCTTTCATTTTAGCCAATCTGCTAGGTGTGAGGTGATACCTCAGAGTTGTTTTGATTTGCATTTCTCTAATTATTAGAGATTTGGAACACTTTCTCATGTGCTTATTGATACTTTTGATTTCTTTACCTGAAAATTGCCTATTCATGTCTCTTGCCCATTTATCAATTGGGGAATGGCTTGATTTTTTATACAATTGCTTTAACTCCTTGTATATTTGAGTAATTAGACCCCTGTCAGAGTTTTT
>NC_058133.1:190411698-190411966 GCF_016433145.1 Gracilinanus agilis
CCTTTCCCAGAGATCTGACAAGTAAACTATTCTGTGTTCACTTAACATGTTTATAGTTTCCCTCTTTATATTCAAGTCGTTCACCCATTCTGAATTTATCTTGGTGTAGGGTGTGAGATGTTGATCTAGACCTAATCTCTCCCATATTGTTTTCCAAATTTCCCAGCAGTTTTTGTCAAATAGTGGATTCATGTCCCAAAAGTTGGGCTCTTTGGGTTTATCATACACTGTCTTGCTGATGTCATTTATCCCCAGTCTATTCCATTGA
>NC_058133.1:190413987-190499751 GCF_016433145.1 Gracilinanus agilis
AATAGCATTTTTTGTTTTGATATTTTATTTTCCCAATTACACGTAATAACAATTCTCAACAAACACTTCCCGAGATTATAAATTCCAAATTGTCTCCCTTCTCCCCTCCCCTCCCCATGGTAAGCATTTTGATCCAAGATTGTATAAGCATAATCATGCAAAACGAGCAGTAAGTCATTGTAAAGGCTATTCTGAGTAGTTATTAACACCTTCTCATATCTCATATTAAAAGGACGATGTGGAACAAAACACGTGCAGATCCCTGGATCCACTGTCCTCCAGGGTTTCTTCCAGCTCCCTTTAGTTCTGAGATATCCCAGAGAGCCAGAGCCCATGTTGAATGACTCAAGTGAGAGGTGATGGGGCAGGATGTGTCCAGTCCAGCAGAGAGAGCTGCTGGCTCGTCCTTTACTGTCGTGCCCATATGGACCAAGAGGCGAGTTTTATGATATATCTGGTCTGTAAAGAACATTCTTGTTTGCCTTGCTTGTTCTTATGTTTGAGATAAGCCAGAACTGGTTGGATTAGCAAGCAATTAGAGGAATGCTTTGCAAATGATTGACTATTTCATTAATCTTAGACTGGTTACCAGGGCCATTGGTTTTATGTATATATTGCATCAGGAGACTTGGGTTCAGATCTTACCCTGATGGTTACTAGCTGTGTGAATAAGGACAAGTCCCTTAACCTCTTTGAGCCTCAGTTTTCTTTTAAACCCTTACCTTCCATCTTAGAAGAATGGTAAGGGCTAGGCAATGGGTGATGGTAGTGGGTAAGTGACCTGCCCAGGGTCACATAGCTGGGAAGTGTCTGAGGTCAAATTTGAACCCAGGACCTTCCATCTCTAGGCCTGGCTCTCAATCAACTGAGCCACCTGGCTTCTTCCTTGAGCCTCAGTTCCTTCCTTCCTTCCTTCCTTCCTTCCTTCCTTCCTTCCTTCCTTCCTTCCTTCCTTCCTTCCTTCCTTCCTTCCTTCCTTTCTTCTTTCCTTACCTTCTTCTTTAGAATCAATACTATGTATTGGCAGAAGAGTAGTAAGGGCTAGGCAATGGGGGTTGTGACTTGTCCATGGTCACACAGCTAGAAAGTGTCTGAGGTCAAATTTGAACCTGGGACCTCCTATCTCTAGATCTGGTTCTCAATCCTCCAAGCCACCCAGCTGCCCCTGAGCCTCCTTTTCTTGACTTGGAAAATGAGAATAAGAAGTTGTGTTCCCTGTTTCACAGGATTATTTTGTAGTAATAAAATCACAGATCTTAGAGAAAAGTCATGCTTCTTTAGCTTTGAGATTTGTGAGATTTCCCTCATAACAGTCCTTTGAGGTTGGTAGTACAATGATAATTATCACTCCATTCCAGTAATAGAGATCAAGGTTCAGAGGCGTTAAGTGATTTGTTTAAAGTCACGCATATGGATACTTTTGGCAAGATGCCTAAATAGTTGGTTCTAAAAACAGCTTTTCTTCTTCACTTCCCAAAGAGCATTTAACCTTTGAAATTAAAAAAACAAAAAACAAACAGTAAGAGAGGAGGGAAGGAACGAAATTATCATAAAACTAGCAGAAAGACTGAAGAAATGAATTAATAAAGGATGACTTGATGTTATTCTTAAATACTATGAGATAAAAAAAGATGAAGAAAAATCTCTAGGAGATGGGAATCATCTTGTAATAATAATCTGTCTCCTGGAAATAAGAACAAAACCAGAGAAGCATACAAAGTGGGTTAGTGCCTTAGTGAATTAGAGCCATTCAAGAAGAATTTGAAAGGATAAAATGAATCAAAGGTTTAGAAAAGAAGATAGAAGAATAAAGCAAAGGATCTTAAAAGAAAAACAAATGGAGAAAGACTATAAAAAAAGGCAGAGATGCAACAACAAATAATAGAGCAAAAATATTAAAACCAAGCAGACTTGGAATGATAGGAAGAATATGAAGAAATATCATTTTAAAGAACTGAGGGCACTTGGCTAGAAAATGGTGGAATGAGGATGGAAAGAGGATGGTTTCTGAGGTCAGATCTAGCACTACACTGCCTCAGTTTACTTCTCTGAAAATCTCTTTCTGTCTCTGTTTCTCTGTTTCTCTCCCTTTTTTCCCAGTCAAACAAAGTTAAATGACTTGCCCAGGATCACCGCTGGTAAGCATCAGAGTTGAGATTTTATCTCCTGTGCTATCTAGCTGCCCAGGCTCATCCCTTCTTGTATTTTGTCTTTTACTCCAGTTGGTCAAAGGTCAACATATATATGTATATGTGCCCATATATGCATGTCTACCTTTATATATATATATATATATATATATTGATAAATGTATATATAACATCCTCTCTGGGCTCACTCTTCCATACTAGCAGGTTAGATTTCCCAGAGGATGATGAATACTGTTCTCTCAGGATTCTAGAGGGAACCCCAGAAGATTGGGATTTTTCTGTGACTCATGAACCCTCATCCTATGAGCTGGTTGGGCTATCAACTAGCTTTTACAAAAGGAAGCTTACTGAGAAGGTGTAGGAAGAATTTAGGGGTATAGATTTAGAGCTTGAAGGGACCTTAGAGACAGGCCATTGAATTATTTTATGGATGAACAAAGACCCACAGAAGATAAGTGACTGGTCTAGAATCACATAACTAAGGGGCATCAAGGTGGCTCAGTGGGTAGAGAGCCAGGCCTGGAAATGGGAGAGCCTGGATTCAAATCTGGCCTCCTACACTTCCTAGTTATATAACCCCTGGGTAAGTCACAACTCCAATTGCCTAGCCCTTACAGTTCTTCTGGCTTGAAACCCAATATATAGTACTGATTTTTAAAAAGAACCCTTACCTTCTGTATTAGAATCATTACTATGTATTGGTTCTAAGGTGAGGCAATGAGGGTTAAGTGACTTGCTCAGGGTCACCCAGCGAGGAAGTATCTGAGGCTGGATTTGACCTCCTGTCTCTAGGACTGGCTCTCTTGATTCACTGAGCTACCCAGCTACTCTCCTTGGTACTGATTATAAAATATAAAGTAAGGGTTAGAAACAAAAAAGAATCACATAGCTAATAAATATCTGGTGTAGGGTTGTACCCAGATCTTACTAACTTCAAGCTCAGAGCACTATTATACCCTCTAGCTAACTATACTAGTTACAAAACAACTCCTCCATACCAGGAGGGGTATCCTCTCCTTTACACACATAGGAGGTTCTAGGGACACTGGGCTCAAATTTAGAGTATATGGCAGTGAGTGTGTATATATACACATATACACACACCAAAAAAGTATATTCATATATGTGTGTATATTATATATATTTAAAATACTTGTAGCCAAAGGATATCTCATAACTCTTGGTCATGGGAATTCTTTTCTTCCTTTCAGGGAGTCCCTGCCAAGTTTATTTATGGGTCAGATGTCTTTGATAGACAAGTCACTCCCCTTGCTCAGCTGGGCTGGCTCCCTACAGATGCCATATCTTGGCTTACAGGTCAATCTCCTGTTGTGATGGGACAATTAGGGCACTCTGCCTTCTCACCAGACTTAACTGTTATTGCTATTAGCTCTCTGGTTATTGGTTGAACCCCTAATGGTTTTGAGGGATCTCCTGGTCTCATGGGTTGTCAGGGAACTCTCCTCTTAGAACACATATTTGCCTAAAACCAGGAAGGGATAAATAAAAGAAAAAAAGAGGTGCCATGCAGTCAGGGACATATGGTGGCCAGGTGGGGAATAGGTCAGTTGATATCCTTTCTCCCACTTGACAGCTAATAGCAGTTTTTGCCTTAGGATGTTCCCTTTGAATATGAACTCTGTCTTTCCTCAATGCCTTCTGAGTCAATTGGGGCTCTTCAGTCAACCAGAAGATCAACTATTTGTGTTACCATACAACACCAGCTCCCCCAGTCACTCCAGACCAAAAGTAGGCTCCTTAAGTTTCCCAATGTTGGATTGTAACTGAGCAAGGGACATTACCCATGCTTTGGGAAATTAACAGGAAGCTCCAATATAAGCCTGCTTTAAGGACTGGACCCTCATTATCCAGTCCTCCTTTATGTCAGAAAGTCCAGAACATAATCATAAAGCCCATAAAATATAATCCCATTCAAAGGGAATATTCCTGAGGCAGAAATGGCTATTAGCCATCAAGTGGAAGAAAGTGTATCAACTGACCTATTTCCTGACCACCATATGTCCCTGAATGGTTTGGCAGACCAGAAGCTTAGTGTCAGTGGGGTGTGGGGGGGGAGTGACAAGAATGTTATTTTGGATATTGATATTTTGCATATTAGTATATATAATCAGAATTTCAAGAGTGAACTGTCCACTAGCAGAGGCACTCTCCCCATTGAATGTTTCCAGATCTCCCCATTGCATTAGTAGGTATTGATTATTTTCACGTTTGCTTCCTTGGGGATCAGAGAAAACCTGGAACCTGGAACAGTCCTTTGTTCCACGGGGTCTCTGGTTTAGTAGATCCCCTGCCTACTACCTTATCCCTGTGTCTCTGACACTGATAATTACTTTCTATTATTAGTAATTTTGTCTTGACCCCGTTGCATGCCTATTCTCATGCTTTCCATTCTGAACCGCCCAAGGCAGAGTGCAGGGAATGGGGGGTGTCCATGACTGCAGCTAGCCAATTGACTCTGGTGGTGTTGAGTGGTAGGAGGGAACTCTTGCTTAATGAGAAACCAGAGGGCAAGATGGTCATTAGTAGCCACTGAAACCCAGCTGGGGAAAATGTGGGTTCAAAAAACCATCCTTTGATCACGAGCAAGTCCCTTAACCCCCATTGTCTAGCCCTTCCCTCTCTTCTGCCTTGGAACAAATACATAGTCTTGATTCTAAGGCAGAAGGTGAGGGTTTAAAAAAGAAAGAAATATGTGACCCTGGGCAAGTCACTTTAACCCCCATTATCCAACCCTTAACACTCTTCTGCCTTGGGACCAATGCACAGTTTTAATTCTAGGACAGAAAGTAAGGGTTTAGAATTAAAACTGAGAAGTTCCTAAGAGACAGATTAAAGCAAATGGGATCATGTAAATTTTTCTAGGATCCAGATGCATCACGGACAGACTTTCTATATAATAGAAAAACAGAGATGAAACCACTGGCACTAGAAACTCTCAGGCATCACCGCTTAGGCTGTGTAGAAGCTCCATAAAACCAATTAAGAAAGAGTTAGTGAGCAATAAGGATCAATGCTCAAGCATGACGCCATTTTGGGACAAGGCTGGATACCAGCGTAGAAAAGATAGCAAGCAAAAGTGCTCCCCCAACTTAAAACAGGTGCCACTGGCACAGGTCTGAGCGTCTTTTTCCCAGAAGTCCAACATTGTCCTCGGGCAGCCCGACTAAGTCCCAGTTCTGGGAAGATGAGAAAAGAGTGGCAATGAAGGACTTGACAAGTTCCTTTTGGACTTTTTCTGGAGCGTGCTCGGAACTCGGCATTTCGACCTTTTTCTATGTCTCAGTTACACCCTTGTGGTGAAAGGGAGCCTGGGAAGGGATCCGAAAAGCCCACCACTGTTCTATAGTCCCCTCGCTTCCCAAACTTGGAAGTTCATTAACTGGCCACTAGATGGCACACACACAACAGGCTTTGTGGGGATTGTTATTTGCAGAGATGTATTTCCTTTAAACCACGTTTGGGAACGATGTTTTTGCGCTAAACCGTTTGATGTCTGTTGTGGTTGGAACTTCATTTGGAGAAATCACGTTATTAATTGGTTTAGGTAGGGAAGGAAGAGAGGTAACAGTGAGTAATGAGGCAGAGCTGATATTATTGAATGGAAGACTTGGGACGTGTCATTAGTGTCACTTAAAAGAAAAGGCTGGGGGCAGCTGGGTGGTTCAGGGGATAGAGAGTCAGGCCTGGAGATGGGATGTCCTGGGTTCAAATATGGCCTCAGACTCTTCCTAACTGGACAAGTCACTTAACCCTCCCCTCCCCCCATTGCCCAACCCTTACCACTCTTTTGCCTTGGACTCAATACCCAATATTGATTCTAAGGGAAGGTAAGGATTAAAAAAAAAAAAAAAGACTGGAATTTTTTTCTTTTTTGAAGTTTACAGCATTATTTCTAGTTTATCATCTGTTGGTTTTCACATTCTTCTTGCAAACTTTAACTTTTTACGTTAAAGAAATTGTGTATGTTTGTGGTAAATAAAAGAAAATCTCTTTATATTATACAATACTATATGAATATTTTATGTATTTCGGAGTTTCTAAACTTTTTCTAGGTCTTCTGCTGGCCTTCACCTGTCATGGGGGGGGGGCTCTACAAACCTCCCCTCAAATTCCCAGTTTAATTTCTGATGCCAACCCACAATGTAGTGAAGCACAAAGGGGAAAGTTACAACATGGAGGGGATACCTATACAACCCTATTGTAGAAGCAGGGCCTTAAATAGCTAAGTTGTCAGTAGGAAAATTCTAATGATGTACAGACTTCAGAATCTTTTTTGTGGGGAGATCCCTGAAGAAGAAGGAGATTTCTTTTTCCTGCTCTTTCCTGTTGGCCATGGTATCTAATAGCAGAGTGGGAAACACCCCATCCAGTAGTTTGAGAATTTGTCTGTTAAAGAGAGTTTGAAGCATAATTGAGGGAACAGCAACACACACTCCAGACTGAAAGGTGATTGCTCAAGGATAGGAAGCAGTTGTAAGGAATGAGATTCCTGGCATCTGATAAGAGGCAATTATGGAGAATAAGATGAGCAACTCGTCTAGTAGAGATTCTATACCCAAGGGGAGTTGTGAGAAGAGTCCAAACAAATGATGTCCAGATCCTGCAATGTCAAGAGTTGTGGGATATCTTTGTTGAATAGATATTCTATATGCTTGTCTCAAATCATTGTACTATAAGTCTGTCTACTCTTCCCATGGCAGCTGGGTGTATTTGTGGGTTAGTATACCACAAATTTATTGGGAGGAAGTTACTGTTTTACTGTCCTTTTAGTAAATGTTTTTGCTAAGAGCTAGTTGTGTCTATTGACTGATTGTTAATGGGAAACAAATCAGTGGGGGCTCAGGAGCTATAGTATTATAAGTGCAGACCCATAGGCTTACCATTAAAACTCAAGGTAGCAGCTACATCTGCAGACTCAACCCGAGAATGGGAATCAAAGTCAGGAGAGTAGCCCAGAAAGGTGCTGCACATACATATGTGGATATATATAGGTATATACATATATACACAGTCACATACACATATATGACAATTACATGGAAGGGGTAGGAGGAGAATGCTTTGAGATTTGAGGAGAAGACAGGGCTTGCTTTCGGTAAGGGGATCAGCAGAGGCTTACTGGAGGCCATGTATCACTTGTGTTGAACTCTGAAGAATTGGCAAGAGCTTCTATTGATGGATATGGGAGTCGGTAGGAGAAGATTGGATGGTATAAGCAACACAAAGACACGAAAGGATGAAATGAAGTCAGAGACACTGAGTAGTTCATTTTGCCTTAAATACTGATGGTTCAAAGGAAGAGTAGTGTTAGTTAAATCTAGGAAGGATCCAGATTATGTGGAACTTCAAATGCCAGGCTAAAATATTGGAACTTTCTTCTGTAGGTAAAAAGGAACCACAACCGGAGTTCTAAAGGATTTTGGAGTCCAGTGAAAACTTGTTATTTCAAGGTTAAATGAAGCACCCCACATGAAGGATTCTAAGGATGACTAATTATAAGTAATTTTTCAGGCATGTTATTGACCTTGTGACCAATTATGAAGTGGGAAGTACTGCCATATTTTCAACTGAAACTCCCATTATCTTCTTTATGGCACTGACTGACCCTTAATCAGTTTTGCATTCATTTTGTAATCCTTATCATGATTCCTTAGCATATTAGATATTTATTTTTTACTTTAACATAGTAACTTGATGTGAAGACTGTAATTTAGTGACTTACATTTTTGAATTCTGAAATATTTTGATTTTGTTTCAGAGAAAGTTTGAGAGCGATTCAATGAGATCTCACCTATATATTGGAAAGATGACTCCGGCAGCAATGTGAAGGATGGATTACAGGATGAAGAGCCTGGAGGCAGAGAGACAGGTTTCCAGCCAGCAATGGTCTAAACCAGAAGTCAGGAGGACCAAAACTCTGCAGTTGGCAATGGGAGGGGAAAGGGAAAAAATTAATGAGAGCTGGAGTCAATGTGATTCACCAACGGGTTGGGCATGGGGGTGAAGGATAGGTCATTTCTGATGAGGGCATTCTCCTTCCTGTTGGACTTGTGTTGGACCTTGATGTGTGGGCAGAATTTCAAAAGACAGATATTGAGGGAGAGAAGATAGGATGATGGGAGAAAATTCACAGAGACATGACAGATTTGAATAAGGTTGGGGTTCCCCAAACCTGGGGATTGACTGATGATATAATTAGTAGGAATATGGTATCTGGGAGGAAGAATAGGGTGTTTTGTTTTATTTTGGAAATTAAGTTTTCAGCATATTGATATTGAGATTCTCCCAAGGTGTGTCTGGTGATGGTACCCAGCATGGAGTTGAAAAATGCCAGATTGGAGCTCAGGAGAGAGTAAACATGACAGTAAAGCTCTGGGGGTTATGATGGATGGATCTTTCACTATAGAAGTGTGATCAGAAGCTATGCTTGTAGGTAAGATCATCAGGAAGGAACCTCATGGAGAAACGAAGACCAAGGATAGGTCCCTAGAAAATAGAGTCAAACCTAGCATTGGTGCAGAGGGAAGAATGCTGTTGGATTTGGTTAGTTGAGTCAGTTTTAAATCCAGGCTCTAGATATTCCTATGCATGTGATCTTGAGCCTCAGTTCCTTCATCTGTAAAATGGGGGGCTTGGACCAGATGACCTTGAAGACCCCTTCCCCCATACACTATAGCCAAGCCTTGTCCTAGCTGTCGGACCTAGCTGCCAGGGGGTCCGACTGGAGGCTAATGAGACAGAGAGATCGAGTAATAGAGTAAGGCTTTATTGTGGGAAAGGGTGGGGGAAGAGGAAAGGAGAGCAAGGGAGGGGCCCCCAACCTGTGGATGGCTAGGGGTCTCCACCTGGGTGGAGAAGGGGGCAAGCTTTTGTAGGGTGGTGGTCTGGGATGAGGTAACCTGGATGGTCTCTATTGGGCAAAGCTGTCCAGAGGATTGGATAACCCTAAGGGGGCTGGCTTCGGGGCAGGGCCTTTTGCTTCCCAGGCTTGTATAGTCCTTAGTGTGGTACAGACAATGTACGTCCAGAACATCACTCCATCATGGATTTGTTGGGTCACAGCATGGGAAGTAACAGTGTCCTGTGAAGTGGAACCACCTGCTTTGTTCTGGAGTTTCAGCAGGTGTAGGGGAAGGGGGGGCTAACAGGGAAAAGGGGGAAAGGGGGTTTGGTCCCAGTATCTCTCATTCCACTAGCATCTGTTACGGTAGCTCTGGCTGTAGCCGATCCATTGCCCCTTCAGACTGGGTAAAGCAAAAGGTTTAGTAATGCCACGTTCAGCATCCTCGTGAGGGCTGGAGCTGGCTTGGGTGAGGCCAGATTCCACATAGTTGGTTTGAGCATCTTTTCCCAAAAGGCCACAAGGTGGTGGTAGATGTGCATTAATTAGCATGCTACCTGGCTCAGCTCCCCCATGTGGACCAGGTGAGCCAGCAGGAGGCTCTAGACCTCTACCCAGATTGCTAGTGGGACAGACCCATGTTTGCTTTCCTCCCTTGCTAGTCTCAGTTTCGAATCCACAGAGCAAGGACATTTGGGGGGTTTTGCTTGGCCCAATGATGATGGTGGAGGAGAAAGGAGGGCAAGGGCAGAGGGAGAGTCTTGGCTTCTTGGCATCCCTCCCTGACTTTCCTGGTCTTTGCATGGAGGCTTTGCATATGGGGCTGGACTCTCCCTCTCTTCCGACTTTGCTGGTTGACCAGGCTTTAGAGGCTGTGCCCAGCTGGCCCGGGGAGGGCATCTCAGCCCGACTGACTCCATGGATCTTTCTGCCCATTTGCAGAGGGAGAAGGTGGTTCCAGGATGCGGAATGGATGAGATAATATGCAAAAAATAGTTTGTAAACCTGAAAGCACCATATAAAATTTAAATGTTAGCCATGATGATGGTGGTGATGGAGAGCACTGGGCTCAGTTTTGGGCGCCCCAGCTTAAGAAGACCAATAAAAGGCAGGTAGGTGACTTGGTAGTCAGAGTGATGGACTTGGAATTAGGAAGACTTGATTTGAATCCTGCCTCAGTCACTTACCAGCTGTGTGACCTTGGGCAAGTCACTGGAAATATAGATTTAGAGCTGGAAGGGACCTTAGGGGCCATTTAGTTTAACCTCCTAGAGAAATGAGGCCCAGAGATGTCAAACAACAGCTGGTAAATGTCTAAGGTAAGATTTGAACATAGGTCTTTCTGACTCCAAGTTTAGCTTTTATCTGCTTCTTAGGGCAACTAGGGGGTGCAGTGGATAGAGCACTAAGCCTGGAGTAAGGAAGACTTTAGTTCAAATCTGACCTCAGATACTTACTAATTGGGTGTTCCTGGGAAAATCATTTAACCCTGTTTGCCTCAGTTTCCTCATCCATAAAATGTGCTGGAGAAGGAAATGTCAAACCATTTCAGTTCTGTTTTAGGGGGCAACTAGGTGGTTAGCAGATAGAGAGCCAGGCCTAGATTCAGGAAGACCTGGATTCAAGTCTAGCTAAGATAGCTCTTATCTGTAGGACTCTGGGCAAGTCATTTAACCCAGTTTCCCTAGCCTTTGCCTTTCTGTCTTAAAGTTGTTAATAAGACAGAAAATAAAGGTTATTAAAAAAAATCTGGCCTCAGATACTTAGTGGCTGTGTTACCCTGGGCAAGTCACTTCATCATGTTTGTCTCAGTTTCCTCATCTGTAAAATGATCTGGAGAAGGAAATGGTAAACCACTCTAGTATTTTTGCCAAGAAAACCCCAAATGGAATCACAAAGAGTTGGATCACTATTGAAAAGACTAAACTACAAAAATGTTGTTTCTTGATCTCTCTCAGCCCATTCTGGAAAATGGGAATAATAAATAGCATTGACCTCTCAGGGTTGTTGTGGGGAATCAAATGAGAGAAAATAGAGAAAATGTTTTGCAAAGTTTTAGCTATATCATCACAGCTGGAGACCATCTAAAGGAGCGGTTCTTCATTCTCTTTTGTGGCAGGGACCCCTTCAGCTGACTAGTGAAGCTTCTGGATCTTTCCTTAGAAGAATAGCTTCAAATGCATCAAATGAAATACATGGGATTACAAAGGAAGCCAATTACTCTGAAACATAGTTATCAAAATATTAAAAAAAAAAACAGTTCATGAACCCAAGTTAAGAACCCCTGATCCCAAGGAAGGTGTTTTGTAAGGTGAAGGGCCCCTAGTTAATGGCAGATGAATGGGCAGCTAGGTAGCACTGTGGATAGAGCCCAAGGCTAGGAGTTGAGAGGACCCAGGTTCAAATCTGGCCTCAGACACTTGCTAGCTGACACTATGCTCATTTACTTAGAATTGATTCTAAGAAAGTAAGGATTTGGGGATAGCTGGGTGGCTCAGTGGATTGAGAGCCAGGCTCAGAGATGGGAGGTCCTGGGTTCAAATCTGACCTCAGACATTTCCTAGCTATATGACCCTGGGCAAGTCACTTGACCCCCATTGCTTAGCCCTTATCACTCTTCTGCCTTGGAACCAATATACAGTATTGATTCCAAGATGAAAGGTAAGGGTTTAAAAATTAAAAGAAAAAAAAAGAAGGTAAAGATTTAAAGAAAAAAATGGCATATAAGTCTTGGTTAAAGAAACTGGGCATGTTTATTTAGCCTGGAGGAGAGAAGATATAGAAAGTATATGATGTTGCTCCATATATACAGTTGGTATTATGTTTCTTGCTTCTCAATGAATGGTGAAGGGAGAGCATTTGGGACTGAAGATAAAAAAAATAACAACAACAAAAAAGAAAATATATCTTAATTGTTTTTGTGTACTTGAAGGCCTATTATTTGGAAGTTGTTGAGTTGTCTTTCAATTGTGTCAGACTCTTTGTGACCCCATTTGGGATTTTCTTGGCCAAGATACTGGAGTGGTTTGCCATCTCCTTCTCTGGATCATTTGACAGATGAGGAACTGAGGCAAACAGGGTTAAGTGCTTTGCCCAGGGTCACATAGCTAGTATCTGAGGCAGGTTTTGAACTTAGGGCTTCCTGACTCCAGGTCTGGTGCTCTATCCACTGAGCCACCTCACTGCTCATCACAATTCAATTCAATTCTCTAAGCACTTATTAAAAGCCTCGTACGGGGCACTGGAAATATGAAGACCAGAAAATAAATATTCCTTAATCTCTGGGAGTTTCCATTTTACTAGAAACAGCCTTGCTATCTGAACTGGAAGACTTAGACCCAAATCCAGGATCCATCGCTCCTTAGCTGTGTAGCCTAGGTAAGGTACCTCTCTGAGCTTGTTTCTTCCTCTGTAAAATGGAGACAATAAACAGTTGTATTATTTACCTAGCTGGGTTGGGTGGGATAATATATGTGAAGCACCTTTGGGACAATGTCATCTAAAGTTATAGAGATGAACTCCTTGGTCTGAGGTGGTACGGTGGAGGGAGCGCTAAGCCTGGAGTCAGGAGGACCTGAATTCAAACCTGGCTTCAGACACTTAGTAGCTGTGGGCAAGTCACTTTACCTCTGTTTGCCTCTGTTTTCTCATCTATAAAATGGGGCTAATAATATCACCTACTTCACAGGGTTGTTGTGAGAATAAAATGAGATAGCATATGTAAAAAGAGCTTAGCACAATGTCTGACACATAGTAAGTGCTACTTATTATTAGGAGAATGAGGGGCTTCTTTGTAGCTCAGGGTTTGTTGGTAAACCAGGCTATCCATGGGCCCCCTGAGTCAATGGATTGAATTATTATTGTTATTATTTCAAACCCTTACCTTCTGTTTTAGAATCACTACAGAGTGTTGGTTCCAAAGCAGAAGAGCGGTAAAGGCTAGACAATTGGGGTTAGGTGACTTGCCCAGGGTCACACAGCTGGGAAGTGTCTGAGGCCAGATTTGAACCCATACATTGTTTTTTCCATGAATCGACACTATCTTTAGGAAGAGGAAGGTAGTATTTTATGAGATTATGGAAAGAAAGAGGGAGGAAAAAGGGCAATATAGGTCTAGGTTGTTTGAGATAAAGTTATATTCTTGGGGACTAAAAAGGTATATTTATCTTGCCACAATCTATTCCATGAACTCTAGTCCCACATCTCCAATGACCTACTGGATGTCTCTTTTTGAATATCCCATTAACACCTCAAACCGAACAAATCCAAAATGGAACTCATGCACTTTCTTTTTAAAGCTATCTCTCCCTGTTTTTGTTCCTAGCACTGCCAGTTTACCTCCCAGCTGTCCAGGCTTGAAATCTCAGTTATCTTAACTCCTCTATCACCCCCATAATCCAATCAGTTGCCAAACTCTGTCATTTCCACTCCTCCACATGCCTCCCTTTTACAATAAATTCCCTCGCCTCCTCTAAACAGCTGCTACCCTAATTCTTGCTGGATTTTCATACTAATTTCCTATTAGCTTCTTCCTTACCAGTCCAACTGCCACATCATTACTAAAAGTCTTCCCAGTTTTGGGAATACAGGTTTGACCATTGGACTCTACTTCTCGTGAATCTTCCCTGGCTCTCTATTGGTTACTGAATAAAGTGTCACTGGAACACAAGTCCCTCCATGATCTAACTCCTACTTTTTCAGTCTCTTTTCATTTAACTCCTCTTTATACTCTCTCTATTCCGTACAGATTGGACTGTTAGCTGTTCCTCCATTTTATCCTGCCCAAATTCTGCCTCTGTGTATTCAGAGGGTAGAGTGCTAGACTTTGAGTCAGGAATACTTATCTTTGTGAGTTCAACTCTTACCTCTGACACTTACTAGCTGTGTGACCCTGGGCAAGTCATTTTACCCTGTTTGCCTCAGTTTCCTCATCTGTAAAATGATCTGGAAAAGGAAATGGCAAACCATTTCAGTATTTTTTCCAAGAAAACCCCAAATGGAGTCACAAAGAGTCAGGTATGACAGAAATTACTGAACAACATCTCTCACTCCTGGAGTACACTTATAGTTTGGCAGAACCTTAGAATCAGAAAGGATTTTGGGGCCACTCAGTCCAATCCATTCTTGAACAAGAATCCCTTCTACCATGCATTCAGCATGTGCTGATATAGCAACTGCTTGACAGTTTCCATCATGGGATGCTAGGACTTCTCAACATTCCCTTTTCCATTTTTGGTCAGTTTTACATGTTAGGAAGATTTTCCTGACATCAAGCATAAATCTATTTCTGTACACTCTCCACCCTTCACTCTTCATTCTGCCCTCTGGGCCCAAGCTGAACAAGTCTAATCTTTCTTCCGAGTGATCAGCCTTCAAATACCTGAACATGGCCATCACGTCCCACATTCTTGTTAAATCTTCGTTTCTCTCTACTGATTCCCCCCCCCCCCCCGATTTTCTTTTTAATGAATCTTCCTATTGCATGAATTTGAGGCCCTTCATCATCCTGGGCAATCACCCTCTTCTAGACAGTCTCCAGATGATCAATATCCTTCTTAAAAGATGACACCCCCAAATAACACAGTACCCTAGACACAGTCTGACCAGGGCCGAGTATAGGAGGTCAATCATGTATCTAGTTTTGCACACCGTTTTTCTTTTCATGCAGCTCAAAACTGCATCAGCTTTAGTTTTCTTGGCTAAAGTCAGGCCAACTCAGAAGGAACTTGTAGTTCCCTTGGACCCCCAGATTCATTTTCAGACAAACTACTTTATTATACTGGTGTGTATTAATGAAAGCTGGCACTTTAAGGTTCATAAAATATTTTATAAAAATCATCTCATTCTCACAGCACTGTAAGGAAGGTACATTTTATATATCTTCATCTTACACATGAGGAAACTAAGATTGTTTCTGCTATTGCATTCTATTTTTTACAGTGTCTTGAAAGTCTTAGTGCAATGTTGTTTTTAAAAGTTTAAAATTACACTGAGACGGTTTTTTTTTAACCCTTACTTTCTGTCTTAGAATCAATACTGTGTATTGGTTCCAAGACAGAAGAGTGGTGAGGGCTAGGCAATGGGGGTTAAGTGACTTGTGCAGGGTCACACATTTAGGAAGTGTCTGAGGCCAGATTTGAACCCAGGACCTCCCATTTCTAGGCCTGATTCTCAATCCACTAAACCACCCAGCTGCCTCCTACACTGAGACTTTTGCCTCTTTGTCCTTCTCTCCTTCTCCCTCCTTCCCTCTTTGTCTCTTTGTCTCTCTGCCTCTCTTTCTCTGTCTCTCTCCTTTTCTTCTTCACTCTATTTCCTCTCTTTTTTCCTCTTCTCTTTCTCTTTTAATATAACTTTTGAAGTCTGTAAGCTCCTTGAAGGCAGAGCTTTAATCTTAATTATGTTTATATCCCTCCTGGCATGGTACCTTGAACATAGTAGGGGCTTGATAAATATTTGTTGAATAAATACCCCTTTAAATTTTTCCTCTTGTGGGGAAGTCAGATGGGAGTTGGAGGAATTCAAATCCCCTAAATCTTGGTGATTTAAGAGACAAGGAGCAAATCTAGATTATAGCAAATTTTGGACACAGAAATATGGATGCAGTCTTGGGGAAGTTAGGCCTGAGTTCTCTCAACTTTAGGTCAATCCCTTGAGTTTCTTTGGGTCAATATAGCTACTCTCCAAAGTTGTTACTAAATATTGTGTGTGTGTGTGTGTGTGTGTAGTTTGGGGGTTGGAGTGGGGTGGCTGTAGGGCTAGGGGCTTTAAAAGAAGTAAGCTAAAATTTTCTAAAAACTAAGATGCTATCTTTAGGCTACTTTGTTCTCAGGATGAAGATGATCTATTCCCACTTTGCATAATGGAACCTCTTCATCCTGAGAACTAGGTAGACTAAGGATAGCATCTCAGTTTCCTCCGTCTCTTCCTTCCTTCCTTCCTTCCTTTCTTCCTCTTAGTAACAATTTTAAGACTGAAGGGCAAGGGCCAAGTAAATGGGTTAAGTGACTTGCCCAGGATCACACAAATAGAAAGTATCTAAGGCCAGATTTGAACCCAGATACGCCTGACTCCAGGCCCAGCTCTCTATCCACTGTGCCACCTCACTGCCCCTAATTTTCTTATTCTAATCCAGTTAATCCCCAGACCAAGTTGAAATCCAACTGTGTCTTGCTGTGTAGAGCCCTTCTCAGAAGAAGAGAAGGGAAACTGAGCTCTGGGCAAGAGACACGTAGAGAAGGAAGGTATCCTCTGAGCAGCTTTTCCTTTCCTGACTCATAGGTCTGGCCAGTTGGCACCTGCCTGGCTCTCTAGCTTCTACCTACATCCCAAATCAAAGGGAAAATTTTGTGAGTGGGACAGCTGGCTAAGACTGAGTGCTGAGAAACCCAACTTCATCGGGAATCCGGGGATCCAGGCATCACTGGTAGATGGAAGGATGGCTGTGCATCCTTCCCTTAGCTCAGAAGGGTATTTAGGGAAGAAATAGGGAAGTACCTCATATCCTCATAGCCTTTCCCCTTATTCTGGGGTCTCAATGAGAAACTAGGGGGGTAGATTGTGATTGTTGCTGTTTAATCATGTTTGACTCTTTATGACTCTATTTGGGGTTTTCTTGGCATAGATACTGGAGTGTGAAAGATACCAAGATATTAGAAACTTGGGAAAGATTTCCTTTTCCAGTCATTAAACAGATGAGGAAACTGAGGCAAACAGAGTTGAGTGATTTGCCCAGGCGCACCCAGATAGGAAAAATCCGAGGCCAGATTTGAATTCAGGAAGCTGAATTCAGGCCGAGCACTCTTTATCCGTTGTGTCACCCAGCTGCCCTACACTGTGACGGGACTCCTAAGTGTTTTTTGGTTTAGCTATTATATTCTTCAATGGCTTTTAATTTAAAAAATTTTTTTTTGGTGAGGGAAATAAATTCAAAATCCAGGACCAAGTTCCATAGTCTCCTGCTTCTCCATCCCCTCCTTGAAAGAATCTTGCCTGGGCAGATGAGGCAGGAAGCACATGTGCTGACAGGCTTATTTTCCTTTCTAGTTTGCAAACCTGGAATTTGGGTTTTGGTGACTTAAGCCTGGATTAGATGAGAATGAGCGCACATGTATTTATCCCAAATAGGTTTTTGGGAGCTAGTAACTGTGTGGTTCTTGGGGTGGGGGTGGGGGCTGAAGGGAGGGGAGCTTCCATTCATCTGAGGTCTTAACTCTTTTTTCCCCCTTCCGAGAGTTAATTAATTTCCATTATTCCTAATTCCTAATAAGACCGCAGCAAATCACAGAAGTTAGAGCTAGAAGGGATCTATGAATTCTGGAACTGGGAAGTTGTTTTTTTATTTTTAATTTTAATTTTTATGTATTAAAAAAACACCCTTACTTTCTGTCTTAGTATCAATTTTAAGACAGAAGAGTGGCAAAGGTTAGGCAATCAGGGTTAAGTGACTTGTCTAGGGTCACAAAGCTAGAAGTGTCTAAGGCCACATTTGAATTCAGTTCCTCAAATTCCAAGCCTGGTGTTCTGAACTCCAAGTCTACCCACTGTGCTACTTATTGCCCTGGGAGATTGTTTTTTTAAAAAAAAATACTTTGATAACTATTTTTCTGTGTAATTGGTTCCCTTTTGTAATTCTATGTATTTTATCATATATTTTGAAACATTTGAGGAGATTCCAGATAGGGTAGGGGTTCTCGGCTCTTTGCACTAAGAATTTCCCCAGCTTCCACACGAACTTCCCCATAATAAGTTTTGCCAGACTACAGAAGAGGGCTGTGTGTCCCATGACACAAAAAAAGATTAAAGAACCCTATCTAATCCTTTCACTTTATAAAGGAGGAAATCAAGGCCCAGAGATGGAAAGTGACTTGCCTAAGGTTACACAGGAAGTAGAAAGGGCTGGCTTTGAACCCAAGATTTCTATTATTTCTGATTTATTGCTTCTTGGACTACATGTACAGGAATTGCTGGAGCCAGTTCATCAGTTCATGAGAGCTGATTGTTTAATTTTCAGTGTTGGAAATTGGCTAACCTTTCAGACTGGAGCTTGATTTATTATTTTGTTGGTTGTCTAGATTTTTTTTTAAACTCTTACCTTCCTTAGAATCAATACTATGAATTGGTTCTTAAGGCAGAAGAGGAGTAAGAGCTAGGTAAAGGATGCTGAGTGACTTGCCCAGGGTCACACAGCTAAGAAGTGTCTGAGGCCAGGTTTGAATGAATGTCTAGATTTACGAAAGAGTTGGAGAAAATGTTACTAATAGAAGATTAAACCTAAATGTTTGCTAAGGTTATATTTTTTCCTCTTTTGGAGAACTGGTTGTTAAACATTTACTAGCAAATCACTGTTTTTTTATTTATTTAATTTTATTTTTTATTATTAAAATTTTTTTAAATTAATAAAAATTTTCCATGGTTCCATGATTCATATTCTTTCCTTCCCCTCCTTCCACCCCCTTCCCATGGCCAACACGCAATTCCACTGGGTTTTACATGTGTCATTGATTAAGACCTATTTCCATATTATTAATATTTGCACTAGGGTGATCATTTAGAGCAGTGATTCCCAAAGTGGGTGCCACTGCCCCCTGGTGGGTGCTGCAGTGATCCAGGGAAGCGGTGATGGCCACAGGTGCATTTATCTTTCCTATTAATTGCTATTAAAATTTAAAAAAAAATAATTTCCAGGGTGCTAAGTAATATTTTTTCTGGAAAGGGGGAGGTAGACCAAAAAAGTTTGGGAACTACTGGTTTAGAGTCTACATCCCCAATCATATCCCCATTGACCCTGTGATTAAGCTATTGTTTTTCTTCTGTGTTTCTGCTCCCATAGTTCTTTCTCATAAGTCAGTCAGAATTGTCCTGGATCATTCATTGCATTGCTGCTAGAAGAGAAGTCCATTACATTCACAAATCAGTGTTGATAACACACTTTTTATGTATGTGTGTAGAGTTGCGATGGGCATGTGTTGCATGCAATGTGTTGGATAGATGGGATTGAGGAGGAATAGTGCCATTAAAAGAAAAACAGAACAATTGACACAACAGCAAGAAGCAAGCAGCTTTCATGAGTCTGTCCTCAGCTCAATGTCATTTGCTATTTTGAACAAGAATGTGGAAAAGGCAATGGCAGTCTCGTTGAATTTGCAGATGGCGCGAAGCTATGAAGGCTAGCTAATACATTGGAAGATAGCTGGACATCTGGATCGAATTCAATGAGATAAAATTCTCTCAGCCTAAATGGAGAGTCTTCCATTGGGGTTCCTAAAACATCAACTTCCTAAGTACAAGATGGAGGAAGAAGAGCTGGATAGCAGTTCACTGGAAGGAAATCTGTGGTGAACTGATATGAGTCAACTTGATATGATTGAGATGAGCCAATAGTATGTAGCCTAGATAAAGACCATGATCTGTGGGCTTCATAAATAGAAGAACTACTCCCAGGACTAGGGGGATGCATACTATACCACAAGGAGGATTGACTTCAGATGGGTAGCCCATTTTCTGGAAGGGTGGATGGAGATAAACTGGAGAACATTCAGAGGAGGGCAACCAGGGGAGAGGGGAAAGAGGTCCAGATCATCCTAAATGAGAATCCATTGAAAGAATTAGGGGTTTTTAATCTGGAGAAGAGATATATTAGTCAAGTTTATACATTTGTAGGGCTGTTAGTGGGAGGATTGGACTTGTTTTGCTTGGCCCTGGAAAGCAGAATTTGGAACCATGGATGGGAGGGAGATGCAAAACAATCAATTGATCTGACTGGTTATTAGAATCTTCTCCATATTGAAATTACCTTCTGTTACTTTGTTAGATTTTGTATTTCTTTATTCAAATAATAGGATCATAGGAACAGATCTAGATTTGGGAGGATCCTGATAGGCCATCCAGCCCAACTCCCTCATTTTATATTTTTCTTTCTTTCTTTTTTTTTTTTTAAACTCTTGTACTTCGGTGTATTGTCTCATAGGTGGAAGATTGGTAAGGGTGGGCAATGGGGGTGAAGTGACTTGCCCAGGGTCACACAGCTGGGAAGTGGCTGAGGCTGGGTTTGAACCTAGAACCTCCTGTCTCTAGGCCTGACTCTCACTCCACTGAGCTACCCAGCTGCCCCCACTCTCTCATTTTATAGATGAGAAAACCACAGTTCAGAGAAGTGGCTTGACCAGGGTCACATAGCTAATAAGTTATATGAGGCAAGATTCAAATTCAGATCCTCTGGTTTAAAATCCAATTGATCCTCTGGTTTAAAATCCAATTGATCTGACTGGTTATTAGAATCTTCTCCATTTTGAAATTACCTTCTGTTACTTTGTTAGATTTTGTATTTCTTTATTCGAATAATAGGATCATAGGAACAGATCTAGATTTGGGAGGATCCTGATAGGCCATCCAGCCCAACTCCCTCATTTTATATTTTTATTTCTTTTTTTTTTTTAAAACTCTTGTACTTCGGTGTATTGTCTCATAGGTGGAAGATTGGTAAGGGTGGGCAATGGGGGTCAAGTGACCTGCCCAGGGTCACACAGCTGGGAAGTGGCTGAGGCCGGGTTTGAACCAATGTTCAATCCAATGTTTTTCAGCTATAGGAATAGTAATACAAATAGGATTACAAAATGCTTTACAGTATTATTTCTTTCATCCACCAAATAATCTGGGGAGGTAAATGCACTTATTATCCCCATTTGACAGATAAGAAAACAGAGGTAGACAGATTAAATGATTTGCGCAGGGTCATATAGCTAGTAAGTGTCTGTGGCTGGATTAGAATCTAGGGCTTTCTAGTCCTAGGGTTCTTGCTTCCCAACTACCTCAACCATATCTTTTTCCATTCATTCTTTCAAAGATCATTCATGAATAATTGATCCATACTTACCATGTACAAAAGACTGTACTTGGGCCCTAATGGGAACATAATGATTTCTATGGGAACAACCCTTGCCTTCAGGGAGCTTGCTGTCTAAAGGCAGAGCTAAGACCCCACAAAAATAATTATACCTATTGACCAGCCACGATATCATAGATTTAGAACTGGAAAGGACCTTAGAGAACATCTGTTTCTTTTTATGAAGGAAAATGAGGTCCAATATGAAGTGACTTAGCCAAGGTAGCAGAGCCAGAATTTGAACCTGAATCTTTTGGTTCCAAATCCAGTGCTCTTCCCACTGAGATAGGCAATCTGTCGTCCCCATTATCTTTATGAGCCTTGGTTTATTCATCTGTACAATGGACTAGAAAGTTGGACTAGGTCTTTCCAGATCTAGAGTCTCTGAGGTGTGTGAGGAAGGTCTGGGCTTCCAGAAGGAAGACCTTACTCCATTGGGGAAGTTCTTCAGACCTAGGAGTCCTCTCTTCCTGCTTTGGTTATGAGCCAACTCTTGAGGACTAAGAGTGATTGGGAGGACCACCAGGTGGAAGCATCAGAATGGAATCCCCCAGAATTCTGTTTCCTCCGCTCCCCCTCTGCCTGTTTTCAGTGTCCTGCCCCACCCAAGCTGTCCAGGACTCAAGTTTCCCAGAGCCAGCAGAAAGGGAGAGAACAGAGCTTGTCTCAATTTGCCTGGGAACAGCTTGCCCTGACAGGGTGCTCCTTGGCTCAGTGCCCTCCTCGTACCTGGAAGCCCAGGCAGAATTGCCTCTCCCTCTTTCCCTCCCCACCCACGTTTATTGCCTAGGGCCCAAACATAAGCTTAGCCCCAGCCAGCCCATCCCTCCCTCTCCTCCCTGGCAACCTTAGGCACAACTCACAACAAACACTGTGTCTTGCAGCTCCCTCCCTCCCCTTACACAACACCCTTGTCTGAACCCTTGTGGGGACGGGGCAGGAACCTGAGTATGAAAATGGGTTATATCTCTACTCCTACTCAAAGCCCTCTCCCCACTATTCTCTTTCCTTTTTATATACACCTTCTAGACCTATTTTGTTCCAACCCTCGGTTCCATTTCTCATGGCAGGGCCAGTATTATTTTCTTCATTACTTAGTTGGGGAAACTGAGGATCAGCAAAAAGAACTTTGATTTTCTGAAAGTCACCCAAGACCACAAAAGCAAAAGGCACAACCCAACAGCACCTCCTATTTGATGATATTCTCCCCTTCTTGAAGTGGCTTCTCCCTTCTGCCCTGAATTCTGTGGTCCTATAATATCTTCTCTTCCCTTGTTGCTCTGGAGAGGACAATGGTTTCAGGTGGAAAGGACAGGATGAGAGCCAAAGCTGAGGGTGGCCTTTGGAAAGGCCTTTTTGGCTCTCAGGGTCCTGGCCCTGGAGAATTATGGGGAAGAAGGGAGGTTGTGACTTCCCTTAAAACAAGAGAACCCTCAATCTCCACTAGCCAGGGAATGGGCTAACGTCTTTGTGGGAAAGGAGAAGGGATGGAGAGACCTAATGGGCCTGGGATTGGTTGTTTGCTGTTGGTCTCTTTGGGTCCGAATTCACTCTAGAGTCAGACCCCATCAATTCCCAGAGAGCACTCAGGCCTAGAGAAGAGAAGGAGTTGTCCAAAGAACTAGCTGTAGAGTCAGGATTAGAACTTCAGGTTCTGAACCCAGCACTCAGTATGGAGTTCCTGAGCTCACTGAGGCTGTTCATGGGCTCCTGTCTTGGCTCTGACTGGCTGGCTGGCTGGCTGGGAAATTGAGGTGTTCAGGAAAGAAAGCCCTTTCCTGATCCATCCTTGTGTCTCTTGTCTCTTCCTCCCTAGAGAAATAGGTCTGGGGAGGCGCAGATGAATGGGCTCAGCCAGAGTCCAGTGTACTACCATTGGGATTTCCAGTCTGAAAGAGAGAGGGATAATTCTCCTGCCTTCAGAGAGTTTGCTCTCTCCAGAGATTGAGGAGAGGGGTAGGTACTCCGGCACATACTCAGCCTAAATGCTGATGGTATGGGAACAAGAGGAGTTGGAGAAGGGTCTATTCTCTTGGTCTATTCTCCCGGGAGCCCTCTGTAGGAGTCCCATAAGGAAGCCACAACTGACAAATGCCTGATTCTTCTCCCTTGTCATTCCAATCTCTTAGTACTAGGCCCAAGATCAGCCATAGGCCAATCCTTCTCAGTCTTTGCTTTCCAGGGAACTGGGAAACTCAATGGACCTCTTCCTCCACCTAGCAGCCCCTCTCCCTTATTCTCTTTCCTCCCCACTGTCCCTGGGCTGCTGAGGTGGTCAGCAGATGCTTCATTTAACTTGGTAGCTGTTGGGGGACACCCTAAGTGAAATGCCTTCCTTGTCTCCCCAGAATTTAGCTGGGGACATTTCTCCACCCGCAATGGCAGCCCACAGAGCAGGGTGTCCAGGAAGCTTATACCATCATTCTCTATGGGAAAAGAGCAAAGATATCATTGCTTTCTAGTGTGATGGATTGTGGGAGCTAGGTCTCCCTACTCAGATGCTGGTCTTGAGGCCCAAGAACCTTCTTTCCCAGGCCTGGGGAGGCTAGGGCTGGGGACTGAGGGCTGGGGTGGGGACAGTCTTTTAGTCCCGCTGAGGCAGCTGTTTTCTTTATTCCCCAGGGATGAGTCAGACTGCAGGGATGGGTGAGAGCCTCGGGGTTCAGGCACTTTTCCCAGGCTACAAGTCTGGGCGGCGCCCACGTTCCTGCTACAATGCCTTTCAGGCTTGGCCAAGCCAGGTGTGTGCACCCCTCCTAAAACCTCACCCTGCCTGCGGCCAGCTCAGCTTCCTGACCTTGTAAGGTAACAGGCTGGCTCTTGAGCTGGGGCTGGGCTGTGAGAACTGCTGGCTTAGCACTGACAGGCTTGGGGGGAAGGGGTGGCCCCCCTGGAAGCCCCAAGATAGACAGAGCCTTTAGAGGTCCCTCCGGTTGATACCCCATTCTCTGCTGTCAAAACTACTTTGCCTACCTAGCTCCTTTTAGTTCTGAGATTAGGGAGCTGGTAGGCAGGGCTGGGGAAGATTTGGGGGCTAGATTAGGGAAAACCTGGGTGCCTGAGAATTTGGAAAGAACAGATTGTTTGGGGGGGGAGAGGTGTTGGGATTACTAAATATCTAGGGGCTCAAGTTTTGAAGGACTAAGGGCAGTAGAGGCAGGTGGTGTGGAATGTAGCTGCCTAGACCATTCATGCTGTTCTGTCATTTTTTAAGTTGTGTCCAAACCTGTGACCCCATTCCATATTCTCTTGGCCAAGATACTGGCATGGTTTTCCATTTCCTTGTCTGGCTTATTTTACAGATGAGGAAATGGAGGCAAACAGGATTAAATGACTTGCCCAGAGTCACACAACTAGGAAGTATCTGAGGTTGGATTTGAACTTAGGGAGATGAGTCTTTCTGTCTCCTGGCCTGGCACTCAAAATCATTCATAGGGACTCTAAAGACCTGAGTTCTAGTCCCTCTATAAGTCTATGAAGATGGGTAAAACACTTAAACTCTCTGAACCACTCTGAGCCAGAAAGGAGGGATGATTGTGACATTGTCAAGCTTACAGGGTTGCTGTGAAGAAAGTGTAAAGTCTGCCAGCTTTAAGCACTAGAAAAATGAGCTATTTTGACTAAGGAAGAGGAGGCAGTGTGGCTCAGTGGAGAGAGAGAGAGAGAGAGAGAGTTAACCAGTTCTGTAGACAGACGGCTGGTTTCTCATTCTACCTCTTTATGTTTATTCCTAGTGTGACCTGGAACAAGTCATGTAAGCATCCTGGGTCTCAGGTTTCTTCTCTGTAAAATGAAGGAATTGAACAATATGGCCCCTCAATCCTTTCTGGTCCTATCCTATGATTCTCTTTGTCTACTAGACTCTACCCTCTTTGTCATCTGTCTCTATTTTGTCTTTGGTGCCTGTTCATTATAAGAGAGAGAGAAATTTGGCTCATTACTATTTGTCAGAGCTAAAATCAACTCAGGTCCTTCTAAGGCAGCAAGCTTAGCCACAGTATCCACTAGATGATTTCCTTTAGAGACAGGGTCATTATTCTTTGTATGGGCAGAACAGTGAACTGCAGCTAGATCCTCAGGTAGCTAGAGAGCAGAGAGCACCTCTTTAATAATCTTTGTGTTTGTAATACACTTTCCAGCAGAGGTTAGATACCATCTTTGGAGCCATAATATGCCCATTGCATGGTATATACCAAAGGCATACCTAGAATCAGGGTAAATTGTTGCTTTTTTACCCTTGGCAAGTTTACAGGCATGATTTAGAGCTAGCAGTTTTGTACCCTGAGCACTAATATTTGAAGCCGACAAAATAGTGGCAAATTTTGTCACCACAGTAGCTCTAGTGTTGCGTTTGCCATCTCTCATAAAAGAACCATCAGTGCCTCTCTAGTTGAGATTTCCTCAGTGCCACCTGGACACCATCCCTTCACCATGCTAGGACCTTGAGATAATTTCTGTTCCTTCTTCAGTTCTTCCACTAAAATAAAACCAAATATGGCCACTTTTCCTTGGTCCTATTTCCCTCTGGGAGACTCCTTCCTTTGGGAAAGAACAGAAGAGGCATCATATGGGCAGTGTATTGAAAGGACCTTTGTTCAAATCCTACTTTGGATGATTATCATCTGGGAGACCTGGGGCAAGACATTTCATTTCCTAGGACTTTAGTTTTCCCATCTATAAAATGAAGGGGTTGGATTTGAAGGCCTGTGAGGTCCCTTTTAGCCCTGGATCTATGATCCTCTAAACTTAAGTCAGAGGAAATGCAATCAGGGTCTCTCATGCCTTGGACTCTTGACTTATTTTCTCATGTCAGGGAGGGGAGAGAGCTTGAGTTGTTGGTTCTGTGGGTTTTGGGGCCTGGTTGCACCAAGCTGCGAGTTTCATCCTCTCTGCTTAGTTCTATTGGCCTCAGCTATTTCTGAGTTAGGAGCCTCTGTGCTGGATATGGCTTCTATCCCAGCATCCCAGCTCACTTAGTCATGCCCCTCCAACTGGGCCAGGGTAGGATGTGCCCCAGCAACAATGCAAGGAGGGAGGCTAGCTCCCAGGATAGAGTGGGAGTCTCTTATGGACCAGGTCTCCAGTCTTAACAAGGGACAAGGTCTGTGGCAGGGTCTGAGAATTCTTCTCTAGACGGACATGCCAGCCTGGCTTAGGGGAGGAGAATGGGTGATGGGGGTGGGATAGAGAAGGAAGTAAAGAGGAAGGGACCTAAGAAATCCTGGGAACCTGTTGGGTAATGGGAAAGAGGACTAGATTTAAAAGTGGGTTTGAATCCCAGGTCTGCTATTTTACTGGCAGGTTTCTTCAATTGTCTGGACTTCAATTTCCTCATTTATAAAATGAAGAAGTTGACTTAGAAAGCTGATCTCTGATCCTTATCACCAAGCTTTTCTTGACACAAGTAGATTTCTGTATTTGTAGAATGTTAGAGTTGGAAGAGATCTCAGATGTTATCTAGGCCTGAGGAAGGGATTTATAGGGCCATGGGACTCTTTTTGACAGCCTGGTGAAGTCCATGGACTCTTCAGAATCATATTTTTAAATGCATAAAATAAAATACACAGGACTACAAAGGAAACCAATTGTACTGAAATATTGTTGTCAAAATATACATTTGCTTAAATGTTCACAGACTGCAGATTAAAACTCCAGGTAAGATAAGAAGTTCTAGTAAAGGGGTTTTTTTTGATCACCTATCATTTTATGAATGACTGATCCATTTCCCCCTTTCATGGGGTGGAGGGGAGGCAGGTATAGAGTTAGTTTAAGCTGGGTGTGGGGTGAGTGGGCAGTTCCCAGAGGTAACTTTGGCTCTTGATATGGGTGGGGTAGTCTTGGGAAAGAAGTAATAGTTAAAATTTATATAGCTATTTTTTTTTCTACCTTCTCAGAAGCAATATTGAGTATTGGTTCCAAGGCAGAAGAGCAGTAAGAGCTAGTCAATGGTGGTCAAGTGACTTGCTCAAGGTCACACAGCTAGGAAGTGTCTGAGCCCAGATTTGAACCAAGAACCTCTCATCTCTCAATCTACTGAGCCACTTTGCTGGCCTGATATAGCTCTTTAAGGTCTGTAAAACATTTTACATGTATTATTTTACTTGGTTCTCATAACTGCCCTGAGAGGCACTATTGCTATCTTCATTTTAAAGATGAAAGAAGCTATGGAAGAGTGAAGTTACATGACTTGCCCAGGACAATTCAGTTAGTATTGGAGGTAGAATATGAACTCATGCCTATTTGACTTGTACTCGCCACCTAGCTTCAGCTCCCTTTAAGTTCTGCCAAGAGAGGGGAACATAAACAAGCAGACTAGCTTTGAAAGTTACATGCTGAACTTATTATATGCCTAAAAGGGCCAGTAAGTTTCACGATAGGGATTTACAGTTTTATGTACAATCTTCATTTTAAAAATTCTACTTCATAGGTAGAAATACTAATTTTATTTGGTGTTTAAGCTTGGAATTAAAAAAAAAAGTTGTTCTGGCCAGGAACTACATTTCTGGTATATGCCAATGATCAACAGCCTCCACCTTTCCCTCTGCCAAGCCCCAAGGAAAGTGGGAGAAGATTCTGGGGGAGGGAGAAGAGAGGACTGGATTCTCTGGGCCGGATCCACATTGGGGCTGGAGTTATAGCTCTCAAAGATACTCAATAATATTGATTGATTTATCTAGTTTTTCTGAAGGACAGCTTTTCAGCCCTTCTCTGGCACCCTTCTTCCATCTCTCTTCTTTACAGCCTCAAAACAGCCTTCTGCCTAGGAAAGTCTGGGTTACCTGGATTGGGATACAAGGAGGGTGGAGTAACATTCCCCTTTTCCCATGATATAGACTTTAAGTCACTGAGAATGCTCATCTTTCTAAGCCTGGATCTTCCCCCTTTTTGATTTTCTAGTTTTGTCAAGGGCACTGAGGCAATGCCATTTGCCCTGATGCCATGGATCCCATAGGAAAATGTGGTCTGGGACTAGAAGGACCTCGTCTGAGGGTTGGGGATGGGAGGCCTTGTGTGGCCCCATGAGGCATTACCCAATATTTTCCAGAAGAAAACTATGAGGGAGCCTAGTTCCCTCTGTCATGGGCAGGCCCAACTTTCATGGAAGTTTTAGGGTGGGAGAGATTGGGATAGGGTCTATAGATTGTATTTAAAAGAATATCTGTTGTGTCCAGGGCCCTGTCCTGAGGTTTAGGCTTGATCAGGAGTCCAGGGGCTTCTCTAGAAGAAGCTTTTGCTTCTGGCCTGGAGGGACCTCCTTAATTTGTTCTTTTAGAAAAACAACAACAACAAAAAAACACCATTTTTTTTTTACAGATAACAAACATTTATCTTCCTTTGCTCCTACCTTTTCCCCCTTTAAAGAAGAAAAGAAAAACAAAAGAAATCTTAGCAACAAATTTGCATAGTCAAGCAAAAGAAATTCCTGTGTCTAAAATATGTACTTCATTACAAGAAGAAGACAGTGGTAGGATCAAGAGCTAGAAGGGATCTTAGAAGCAATTTAATACAATATCCTCCTTTTTCAGATTATTCTAGTCCCTTTACATCTTATAGATAAAGAAACTGAGGCCTTGAGAGAGGGAGTCTTGCCCTCTAGGAAATGGACATAGGGAAAGGCCCCCAAAGCCCAGGCTGAGAGGTGGAGGCATTAGAATCAGACCATTCTGGGGAGGGAGGGAGCTAGTGAGAACAGGAAGGACTCAGTACCTGGCAGGGTGTGGCTCCTGGAATTAGGAGACCTGTAGGCTCAGCAAGGTCTTATTTTGAGTCTTTGCCCAGATCCTGCCCAGCCCAAGAATGTGCTTGTAAAACATGGGGAGAGAGAGGGCCTCAGCTCCAGCCCCTCTTCCCTATGTGCCTCCTTGGGTCTTGCCTCTCTTCTCTAGTGATTCTTTTCCTCCAGTCCCTTTCCCATCTCTCCCACTATTCCCTAGTCCCTGTCCCCCTTGTCTGCTTTGCTCCCCCTAACCCCCAATGTCTTTCAGCTACCTTCCCTTTCTCATAGTGTCCTCCAAGGCTCCTCTCTTCTCCCGCCATACCCTCATCTTACTCTTCCCCCTAGTGTCCTCAGCCCCTGCTTCTCCACCAACATCCCTCAGGTCCCTTCCTTAGCACGTTGGCAGCTTCCCCTAATCTTCTAATTTCCTCAACTCGTTTCTCTCTCTGTTTCCCTACCTGGCATCCTTCTCCCCAATATCCCTAATTTCTGTCTCTCCACCAACATCCCCCAACTTCTCCCTCTCCCTTGAGCCCCCTCTCAGACCTGTCTCCTAATCCTTTGGTATCCTCCAGTCCCTTCTCTTTCCCCTAATGTTCCTCCAGCCTTCTCCTCTGCCTTCCAGTGTTTCTCCAGCCCCTTCCCTTCTCCTTCTGTTCCCCAACCCTTTCTTCCATTTTCCAGGGTTCTATCAGTCCTCTCTCCCATCCTCTATGATCTCTTCTCTTCCAAGGCTTTCAGTTCCTACTACTCTTCTATAGTTCCCCCCAGCCTTCTTCCTTCTCTCCTATGCCACCTCTGCTTCAGTCATTCTCCTGTCTGTCTCTCTGTCTGTCTCTGACTCTGTCTCTCTCTGTCTCTGTCTGTCTGTCTCTGTCTCTGTCTGTCTGTCTCTGTCTCTCTCTGTTGGTTTTCAGTTTTCCCCTCTCAGCTCTGAGGAGTGAAACTGGGTAAGGATGACCAGAAGCTCTTCTTCACCTTGGTCCCAGGACTGCTAGGTCTTCATAGGCAGAGCCTCACTGGGAGAAGGCTTAACTTCTCTTCAGCTCCCTGAGCTGGCTTTTCAGACTGTCCAGGTCCCAGAGACTGCTCCTGGGCTGCCCTGGGCAGTAGTGTTTGACCTTTGACAAAGCCAGGAATGTTTTAAAGTCCCCTCCAGGAACTTTCACCAGGAAGCATCCAAGGGACTAAAAGTGAGATCAAGGTTGGGCTTTGGCACTAAGGTCAGGGAAGATGGTTACTTCTCCTTCGTAGCCAGCAGCCTCAGAGGGAGAGACTAGCAGTGGGAAACCCCTTTTTATCCCACACATTTTTGAAGCCAATACTTCTCCTCCTTTGGTGCAAAGAAGTTCCGAGTCCTTGAGGCTGATCTAGGGGGCCTGAAACTTGGGATGAAGATGAAGTAATAACAATAGCTAATATTTATAAAGAGGCAGCTAGGTACCTCAGTGCATAGAGAGCTGGGCCTAGATTCAGGAAGATCTGAGTTCAAATCTGGCCTCAGACACTTATTAGTCATATGACCCTGGGTAAATCACTTAAATTTCTTTGCCTTAATTCACTGGAGAAGGGAGGAAATGGTAGACTACTCCAGTATCTTTGCCATGAAAATCCCAGGGACAGCAATGATGTGCTATGTCCATGGCATCACAAAGAGTGGGACATGACTGAACAATATTTATGTAGTGTATACTATAGTACTTTACAATTATTACCTCATTTGATTCTTATTACAACCATAGGAGTTAAGTGCTATTATTCTCCCTATTTTACAGATAAAAAAAACTGAGACAGACAAAAATTAAGTGACTTGTCCAGGGTCATATATTTAATAAATATCTAAGGCCAGGTTTAAACTTAGGTGGTCCCAACTTCAAGCATAGCACCACCTTGCAGCTTCTTTATGGTGGATTTAGAGGAAATCTTATAGATCAATCATTTTCATTTTATAGACTGAGAAACTGAGGTAGGAGAGGGAAGGATTGATTCAGGAAGTGATTTGTCTAAGAATACACAACCAGCTAGGATCTTATCCAGGGCTTACCTTAAGTCTCCTGGTGGACGATTTGGTTTTCTTTTTCCTTTTTTCCTTCCTTCCTTCCTTCCTTCCTTCCTTCCTTCCTTCCTTCCTTCCTTCCTTCCTTCCTTCCTTCCTTCCTTTGTTTCTTTCTCTCTGTTTGTTTGTTTCTCTCTCTCTCTTTGTTTGTTTCCTTCCTTCCTTTCTTTGCTTCTTTGTTTCTTTCTCTCTCTTTGTTTGTTTGTTTGTTTCTTTCCTTCCCTTCCTTTCTTCCCTCCTTCCCTCCTTCCTTCCCTTCCTTCCTAGCTGCCTCCCATATTCTTTTTATTAGTGTATACTGTTTCTCAGAACTCTTTTGTCATTTCTGCAGCTTACATTTGGCCAAAGAGTTGGGAACCTGTTGGGAAGTTGTACTTACCAGTTTGTTTCTCCTGTCTTTTCCCAGGATATGGGAGCATCTGGGATGAATTTAAGACAATTTGGCAAACCCAGGCGAGTTGAAGAACTTCCTTATCGCCACATATAAGAGAGAAATCCTAGAATTCCTATCAATAGGGTTGAGGGATTAGAGTCAAAGAGAGATAGTGAATAGATGTGGAAAGGAAAAAGGGTTGACAAAACCCAAATAATGACCTTAATGTGAGAGACAGTAAGAGATACAGTGGCTTAGGGAACTAACTTCAGAGTTAGGAAGTCTGGAGTTCAAATTCTGCCTTTGGCACATACTTAAGTAAGTCACTAAATTTCTTGGTGCCCCCGGCAACTTTCTAAGACTCAGGTGCAGAAAAGGTGCTTCCTTGCACTGGTAGAAAGTTTCCTCCTCACTGGGAGTTCCCTATACTATTGATATCATGCATCCAGGCTATTTTTTTTTTTTTTGCTAGGTCTGACCATGAGCAGCTAGGTGGTACAGTGGACCCCATTGAAATGACTCAGCAAGAACAACTAAAGATCCAACCATGATTTCCCCATGTTCAAAAATCTTCAGTAGCTCCCTAGCCTTTGGAACAGTGATTCCCAAAGTGAGCACCACTGCCCCCTGGTGGGTGCTACAGCAATCCAGGAAAGCAGTGATGGCCACAGGTGCATTTGGGGGTGGTGAATAACTGTAAGGGGGAGGTAATAGTATGTGACAGGGGGCACTAAGTAATATTTTTTTCAAGAAAGGGGGTAGTAGGCCAAAAAAGTTTGGGAACCACTGGTGTAGAACAAATACAAGCTCATTAGCTTGATGCTCAAGGACCTCCACAGTCAGGTTCCAGTCTACCTTTCTAGCCTCATTTCATGTTGTTCCCCTTTGTGCATTCTATGTTCACCCAATTAGATTACTCACAATTTCTAATCTAGTCTTGAATTTTACTTGACACTTTTTTGTCCTTCCACATCTCTGTTGTAGACAAGGGTTCAAATCCTGATTCTTCTAGCACTGACCATCCTTAGGGCAGTCACCTAATATCTCTGTGCCTCAGTTTCCTAATTTGTAAAAAGGGGATAATAATAACTGCAGGGCCCAGCTCTTATAGTTATTTTTACTATTTAAAGAAAAAACTCTTACCTTCTGTCTTAGTATCAACTCTAAGAAGAGTAATAAGCCTAGGCAATCAGGGTTAAGTGACTTGCTCAGGATCACACAGCTTGAAAGTGTCTGAGGCCAGTTTGAACACAGGTTTTCTCTGATCCAGGCCTGGTGTTCTATCCACTGTGCTATCTAGCTGTTCCCCAACTCAGTTAGTTATGGGACAATATTTTATAAAATGTAAAGTACTAAAGAAACGTGATATTGTTATTGTAGATTGCCTTTAAGCCCCAGTTCAGGTACCACCTCTCCCATGAAACTTTCTCAGATGACCTTCCCTGCCTCATTCCCAAATGAAAGTGTTTTTTGTCTTCTAATTTTTCTAGGGCACTTTGTTTAGGTGTCTCCTCTTTTCCTGTCTTTTGGGTAAATGTCAAAACTCTCCTAGTGATATAATGGTAATAATAACAACAACAATACCTAGCATTTATATGGCACTTTTAGGTTTAGAAAACATTTTACATTTGTCATTTCATTTGAATCTCACAACCACTCTTTGAGGTAGGTGCTATGATTATGTCCATTTTACAGATGAGGAAACTGAGACACAGAGGTTAAGTGATTTGCTCCAGGGTGACACAGCTACTGAGTAAGTATCTAAAGCAGAATTTGAACTCTGGTCTTTCAAAGTCCAAGTCCAGCATTCTTAGCCACTGCATCACCTAGTTCCCTCATAGAGGAAGGCAATCTTCTTGAGTTGGGTCAATGTATTTAAAGTGCTTTGTATACCTTAAAGTTCATGTGAGCTATTATCATTTTATTTTAATTTTCATCTTTGTAGCCTATATTCTGCTCATGTTTTTTTTAAATAAACCTTACCCATTTGAGAATCAATATTGTGTATTTATTCTAAGGCAGAAGAGTGGTAAGGGCTAGACAATGGGGGTTAAGTGACTTACCCAGGGTCATCCAGCTAGGAAGCATCTGAGGTCATCCTCAACCCATACTGTAGGGAAAAGGACTTCAGGGATTTCTATTGTTTTCTTCTAAAGGAGAGGGGTTCCATGGGAGAATATAAGGGAAGAAGATGTTAACAGGACACAATGTCCATGGTCTGGTATGTGGTATGGAAGGTAACTGCAGAAGGACATGGCAAACCACTCCACTTACTTATCTTTGCCAAGAAAACTTCACTGGGGTCATGAAGAGCCAGACATGATTGAAATGACTGAACAACAATAACCCAGAAGGTTTCAGGCATGAGTTAGATACTGATGATCTGTGGATGAGGGGGTGAGTGGGTGGAAGGAATTCCCAGTGTCCTAATTCTGAAGGTATCTTAAGCTCTCCCCTAATCCCAACAGCATCCCTTCTCTCTTCCCTTAAAGGCTTGGGGAGCTGAACTCTGGATTACCTGTTTTTTTTTAATTTAAACCCTCACCTTCTGTCTTGGAGTCAATACTGCGTACTGGCTCCAAGGCAGAAGAGTGGTAAGGGTAGGCAATGGGGGTCAAGTGACTTGCCCAGGGTCACACAGCTTTCCTAACTGTTGATAGAATCTGAGATGGAGATTTGGAAGACTTCAGAGCCATCTAGCTCAGCCTCTCCACTTTACAGATCAGGAAACGGAGACACAGAAAGACGGAATGTCTCTGGTCAAACAGGTAGGAAGTAGCCCATCTGATAATGGAGTCAGAGGAGATGGATATGAATCGCCATTGACTCCATTCCCAGGGCTGTTTTCTATTCTTGCAAGTGGCTCAGTGCTGCCCTCTGGGGGGTGATGGGGATCAGAAAATTTTTCCTGCTCACCTTACTTGGGAAAGTAAATGTCTCCTTAATTCCTTCAATCTGCTGCTCTTTCTTGCTTCCTTTTAGATATCGCCCCACTTGGGGATGGAGGACTGGGTGCAGATGAAAACTAAATCCACAGTGATTTTGGAGGATAAAAGGGATCTAGAGAGCAGAGGGATGGGGACAGAGTGCTGCTGGGGTGGAGGGGAAGGTGCCCCGATGGTCAAAGGGGCGACTTGACCTGAATCTCATACTGTTGGGTTAGGCTCACATATGTTGTATAGACACAAGTGTACATTTTTACCTATAGACAAATGCAGGCAGATAAACAGACACACCTCAGTGGATACACTTGCCTTTCCTCCTGACACCAGTCTGATCTAATAACTGTACTTAGATGTCTGAGGTCGGCTTGCTGTTTTCCTCAAGTCCTGTCTCTCTGTCTGTCTGTTTTTATCTCTGTCTGTCTTTATCTGTCTGTCTCTCTTTGTCTGTTTGTCTTTCTATCTGTCTCTGTCTCTTTTTCTCTGTATATATTTCTGTCTGTCTTTCTGTCTGTCTTTCTGTCTGTCTCTGTCTGTTTCTCTTTCTCTCTGTCTGTCTGTCTCTGCCAGGCTGTCTCTCTTTCTGTCTTTATCTCTCTGTCTTTCTTTCTCTGTCTGTCTCTTTAGGTCTGTCTTTGACTATCTGGCTGTCTGCCTTTCTGTCTGTCTCTGTCTATCTGTCTTTCTTTTTCTCTCTCTCTCTATTTCTGTCTGTTTGTCTTTCTGTCTGTCTCTACCTGTCTGTCTGTCTATCTGTCTGTTTCTCTGTCTGTCTGTCTGTCTGTCTATGTTTAGCTGTTCCCCAACTCATTTAGTTATGAGACAATATTTTATAAGTCTTAAAGTACTCCAGAAATATGATATCGTTGTTATGGCAGATTGCCTTTAAGCCCCAGTGCAGGTACCACCTCAGATGACCATCCCTATCTCATTCCCAGATGAAAGTGTTTTGTTTGTTTGTCTTCTAATTTTCCTAGGGGACTTTGTTTAGGTGTCTCCCCTTTCCCTGTGTTTTAGATATCAAAACTCCCCTAGTGATATCATGAGAATAATAACACCAATAATAGCTGGCATTTACATATATCTGCCTTTCTCTTTACCATACAGCTGCCTGGAATTCCCCAAAGCTCTGCTGGATTGAAGTGTAAATAGAAGGAGCTCCAAATGAAAAATCAGAGCATCTGGGTATAAATCCTGACTGCTCACTGTGTGACCTTGGACAAGTTATTTCTCTCTGGCTCTTGATTTCCTTTCCTAAAATTGGGAAGTGGTGGTGTTAAATCAAATGATGTGGAGTTAGCAGTAGGACTGTGGAAAAAACGATTAATGGCTCTAGAGTCAGAGGACCTGGGTTCAAACCTTGCTGAAGATTACTAGCTGTGTAATCTTGGGCATCACTTAAGCCTCAGTTTCCGTATCTGTAAAATGAGTTCGGCCCTTGTTCTGGATCTATACCCTTTATAACTGGTTTCAGCTATGAGACTATATATAGTCTTGAATAGCCTTTCTTCTTTAATCGCAGTACCGCAGAGCTGCAGTACCCCCAGAAAGCCAGTAGAGGGAGGGCCTGTTAAAGATTTGGGAATAGTGGTTGGCTGCTTCACATTTAAGGATGCCCAGGTTGTTCATCTGCTCTCCTCTGGGTGGCTAGCCTTTGCTCTCTGAAGGTGACTGAGCTCAGGGCCTAGGCCAGGTCTGGTGGGGCTGCACCTGAAAGGAATTTTGGATGCTGGGAGTAAAAAGATGCAAAGTAACCATGGCAACGGCTCCAGGCATGGTTCAGAGAACCTGAGTACCATAGACTTCTCTGCAGAGACTGAATGTGACCCATTGAACCAGAGTGTGGAGAAAGCAAAGTAAGGCACTCTAGTGGGACTGGAGTCAGCTCTAGAACTGTAAATTTGAGGCAATATCCCAGATATCCTCCCAGGGTCTTCCAACCCTTCATTTCCCAGGAAAGGTTCTCTTGTCCCTCCATCAGCATCCTGCAAGACCATACAACGTGGCAATGGCCATTGCCCCCAACCCCCCTGACAAAGCCCCTCTAAATTGGTGTCAAGAGAGAATGGGGTGCAAATCCTACCTCTGGCATTTATGTAGAGTTGGCCATGTCTGGGTCATTAATCTTTGTAAGCCTCTGGTTCTGAGCAAGATAAAACCCAAGCTGGTCTATCAAAGCCCAGGAGAGCTCAGGGGATCTCATTCTCAGGGAAGGAGGGAGAGGAGATGATGGCACAAATGAAGTGGAGGGCAGACAACATGCCTGAGAATGACCTACAGTGCAGTGGAGACCTGGACTGAGCCTGAAGAGACTTAGGGTAGTTTCTTGAAGCCCATGGTGGCTCCAGGGCCAGAATCCTATTCTCAGTTGGAGAGAAAGTAGAGATGAAAAAATGAATGGATGAAAGAAAAAGCATTTATTAAGTACTTACTGTATTTAGTACTTACTATTTATTAAATAGAGAACAAATAGAGAACCAATACAGTGTCTGTCTTCAAGGGCACATTCTAATAGGGGGAGACAACTCATAGATAATTTTGGCTTCAAGATAGATGGAAAGATCCTGGGGTCCTTGGATATGGGTGTCATCTTTAATGTAGTTTCCACTGACAAAACAATATCCGTGTCAAATGCTTTTCTTCCCTTGTAACATTTTGGGGGAGACGATGTTAAATTAGATGATCTTTTTTCTCGTTATTTTTTATTTATAATACTGGGTATTGGTTCCAAGGCAGAAGAGTGGTAAGGGCTAGGCAATGGAGGTTAAGTGACTTGCCCAGAGTCACACAGGTAGGAAGTGCCTGAAGTTAGATTTGAACCCAGGACCTCCAGTCTCTGGGCCTGGCTCTCAATCCACTGAGCCACCCAGTTACCCCCTAATCAGATGATCTGAAGGCAGCAGTGACACATTGCTAGATTGGGAGTCAGAGGACCTGGGTTCGAATCTAGTGATTGCTGGCTATGTAATCTTGGGCATCGCATAAACCTCGATTTCCTCATCTGTAAAATGAGTCATTTGGCAGTGCTAGGATTTCGGTGGTAAGAAGTCTCTTTTCTAGGTTTTCAGTAACTATGCCTGCTGATAGGGTGGGGAGCTGTAGCAACTGCAGAGATAGTTGTCAGGTTGCATTTCCACAAGGGTTGTTCTCCTGAAGGCAATAGGCTGGACTTAGGTCTGGGAGCCACTGCTATTTCGGAACCTCTTGGAGTTGCCTGTCTGTAGGTGATATTTGGGCAGCATTTGGTACTGGTGGTGTCAGAGATGGTCAATCCTTTTCTACAAGGATGTCTATTGTTCCAATTATCTCTCATCAGGATGAGCATTCTAGTGAGTTGGTCAGTCAATTGTTTCTCTTTTGTCCAGCTGCAACTGATAGACAATGAGCTGAGCCCATAACTAAATTGGAAGAGGAAAAGAATTCTGGATTGCTTCTGGGAATTTGTGGCCCTGGTGACCCCAAGATGCTTAGGAAGGCTGTAAGTTGTAGTGTGAAGAATCAGGAACTGGGGGACCTGGGTTTGAATTTCACCTCTGCCAATGGTCAAGTATTGTGTGGTCTTAGACAAGTCACTTCATTTCTCTGGGTCCCTCTTTCCTCATATATAAAATGAGAGGGAGGAGGAGTAGAAGGCTTTGAAGCCCCTTTCAGCTCTAGATCTAGGATTCTATGAAGTCTGACCAAAAAACTCACCTTTTTTATACACTAATATTCTCCCACGGTTGCTTTATGACTGCGAATCATGAAGTACCAAGAATCCTCCTAAGATCACAATGCACAATTCTTGGCACATAATTGATGTTCAATAAATGCTTTTCTACTTACTCACTCATTCATTTCAGAATATTCACAACTGTGGATGACTCAAAGGGCAATGGAGACACTCACAATAGATGGAAGTAGTCTGCTGAGTATTATCAATGATGACTTGTGTGTATAAAGTGGTAAAAATCATAATAGCAATAATAAATAATGCCCAGCATCATATACAGTGCTTTAAGGTTTGCAAAACACTTTACAAATGTCTCCACACAACAGTCCTGAGAGGTTGGTGCTATTATTATTATCCACAATTCACAGAGAAAGAAACTAAGGAAAATAGAAGTTAAGTGATTTGTGTAGGATCAACCAGTGAATTATGTGTCTGAGAGCAGATTCTAACACAAATCTTAGGGACTCTCTATTTACTCTGCCATCTACCTTCCAAAAGGCCTTGAGAACACTTATAGGACCTATCAGAAAAAGAAGGATGATACAATGAAAGAGCTGACAGGACCATCAGTGGCCACTGAGTCCAACCCATACCTGATGAAATTCACTTTAACAACTGATCATCTAACATTTCTTCTAAGAAGGAGGAATCCATGCTCTCCTACAGCAATATATTCTACTAAGGAATAGATCTCATTGTTAGGATATTTTTCCTTTTATAGATCTCACATCAATTTTCCTCAGTGTTCATCCATTTGTTGTTCAGGATTTTTTAGTTATATCTGACTCTTTGTGATCCCTTTCGGTCTTTTCTAGGCAAAGATGCTAGATTTTTTGCCATTTCCCTTCTTACCTCATTCTACAAATGAGGTAATTGGGGAAAACAGGGTTAAGTGACTTGCCCAGGGTCACATAGCTAGTAAGTGTCTGAAGGCGGATTTGAACTCAGGAAGATGATTCTTCCTCACTCTAAGTCTGGCACTCTATCCATTGAATCACCTAGCTGTCTAATCTATCCATCACTCCTAGTTCATTTCAATTTAACAAGTATTTCTTAAGCTTCTATTATGTACCAAGCATTATGCTAGTTTGGAGATACAAAGATAAAAATAAGAATGATGCCTGCCCTTGGATAACTTACGTTTTTCTAATTTTACTGTCTGAAGTTACATAGAACAAGTTGACTCGGGGGCAGCTGGGTGGCTCACTGGATTGAGAGCCAGGCCTAGAGATGGGAGGTCCTAGGTTCAAATCTGGTCTCAGACACTTCCCAGCTGTGTGGCCCTGGGCAAGTCACTTGACCCTCATTGCCTACCCTTACCACTCTTCTGCCCTGGAGCCAATACACAGTATTGACTCCAAGATGGAAGGTAAGGGTTTAAAAAACAAAACAAAACAAGTTGACTCCTTCCACATGACAGACTTTCAAATGCTCGATGAGAATTAACACATTCCCTATGTCTTCTCTTCTTCAAGATAAATTCCCCTACATGCTTCAATTAATCCTCATATAGAAAGAGCGCTGGTACTGGAGTCAAGCTATCCCCTGTAATGCCATCCCAGCACAAACAGCAACAGGACTACAGATGGGCCGGGGCCAGGGCTGCATACAGAGGAATAATCATCTCTTCATGCCTAGAAGCTATTAGGACCTTATATAGGTGAGTGGATTGTTAGAGGCTACTGATCTTCTACCCTTCCATTGCCCAAATACTATAAATTAAGGAGGGCTGCCTAGATCTTCAGAAGATTGTGAGATTATACAGGCTAGAGCTGGAAGGGACCTTCGATTCCAATTGTCTTGCTTTACATTGGGGTATGATTCAAACCCACATTCTCCGACTCCAAACCCAGCACTCTTTCTATAGTAAGATGATGACTCCAATTCCAAGTCTTGGGCTTTCTCTTTTGCATTTATAAGACTTGGTAGTTTATGATTATCCATCATAGATATGATCTTGTTTGATCACATGGCAGCTCTGGGATGCAGGGGAGAGCTTAGCAGCCTCAGCACCATGGGTAGTGCTTCCTCCTTTGGAGGTGTCCTGTTCCTTGGAGGCTCGAGATGTACAAATGATTCAGAAGAAGGTAGAGGTTAGGCAAGGCGTCTATAGAGAGGAAACCACTTAAGAGCGTTTAACAGGCAGCATACAAATGAGTGCAAATTAATGGATGAAAGCCCAGTCCCCAGGGGATAGGAACTGGAAGAGTCATTAGAGTAGGGTGGAACTAATCAGGGAAGGCCTCCTGGAAGAGTTGAATTTTGGAGGTGATCCTTGAAATCCACTGAATGAACTGATTTTCTCTCATAGAATCCTTAATAGGATCTTTTAATTTGGTGGTTCAACAGGAGGAAAGAGAGAGAGAGAGAGAGAGAGAGAGAGAGAGAGAGAGAGAGAGAGAGAACAGAGAGAGAACAGAGAACTGACTCTGGAGTCAAAGGACTTGGGTTCAAATCAAAGTGACCCTTACCACCTGTGTGAACATTTAACCTCAGTTTCCTACAAAATGGTGGACTAGTTGATCTTTTCCAGGCTATATCTGCAATCTTATGATCTTTCCCATGTGAGGGGAAGAAAGGAGGCTCCTTAGACACTTTCCTGACCATTTCCATAGGCACCCCACCCTGGTGAGGAATACTGTGTCAAGGGACTCAATCTTGCCAATTCAGAATGGGAAGACTTCTTGGAAGCCTTATTTCCCATACTAATATTGCCCTTGGGCCTTGGGTTCCATTTTAAGTATGTCATCCTATCCCTTCCCTCAGTCCCTTCCTACTTCCTTTCCCCAGGTCTGTCTCTTTGTGTTCCTGGGCTTAGTTCTTTCCCCAGGTTTCCCAGGACTGGTTCCTCTTCTTTACAATTTCCCATTCTCCTCTTCCTCCTGATTCCAGTTTCCTTCCTTTCGTTCTTTCCCTTTCTTTCTCAGTAGTATCTCCTTGTTTCCTCTCCTCGGAATGAACTTTGATCTCAGCCAATCAGGAGATTTAGAACTGGAAGTTACCTTAGAACCTTATAGGCCAATCCTTATAATTTATTCATCAAGAAACTGAGGTCTAGAGAGATTAATTAATTTGCCCAAGATCATACAGATAATAGTCCTTGAATCCAGGTCTTCAGACTCCCAATCCAATACTCTTCCTACCATATCACAATTTTTGGGTAGGAGGAATAGGATTCTCCTAAGACCTTCTTTCTAGCTTGAGTCTTAGTTATATTCTGAGTCGGGGAAGCTGACAGCTGTAGGGCTTTGGGTAGGGGAAAAAAGCTAAATAAAATGACTGAGTGACACCTGGCCCCACCCTGGGGGAAAGGGTTCCTTGAAACAGAGTCATAGGCATTGTCATACTAGGGCAAAGGGGAATCAGATCTCTGGGAGGGGTAGCCCTGGGAATAATCAGAACTATTTCCCAATTGTCATTGACTACTTTGGGCAAATTACTTTCTTGGATCTCAGTTTCCTCATCTTTAAAATGAAAGGGTTGGACTTGATGACCTCTAAGGTTGAAGAGCTGTCATCTGAGATAGAGTAGTGATGGTGGTGGTGCTGGTAAATGCAGGAGTTACAGAAAGCTCCCTGACAGGTTCAGGGTAAGGCCAGTTTGGCCACCAGATCCTTTTTTTAGGATTTTAGGAAGAGCCCAGGCTTGGGAGATTATGGATTAAGGTGTGAGCTAAGAAGGGAAAATTCATATTTGGAGATATTGACGCAGGAAAGGAGAGAAGAGGAGTGATGAAAGAAATTAAAGAATATTTTTGAAAGGGAACCCAGTGATGTGCTAGGCCTGTGTTGGTGAGCCCATGCCAGAGGGGGCTGCTCTCCTCCCCTTCTTCACCTTACCTGAGGACATTTTTCATATGTCCTACCCCTTTGCTCAGCAGCCCAATTTGAGCACTTCCTCCTTCTCCTGAGTGAGGTAATGCAATGGGGGTGGGGTGGGGTGGTGGCTCACAAGTGGCTTGAGGGTGTATTTTGGGTACATGGACTCTAAAAGGTTCATCATCACTGTGCTAGGCAATCCTTGTCTTTTTCTAATCTCTCTCTCCTTATCTACCTCCCTCTCTCCCCTTCCTCCCCTTCTCACTATCTGAATGGAAAAATGGTGTTGAAAATGGAAAAAGAGTGCTGACTTCCCTTTCTTCTTCTCCTACATGAATGAATAAATGAATGAATGAATAAATGGAAAATCACTTATTCTACTTGATCTCAGAGTTAATGGAAAATTACTTTTTAAGCATTTAATCTCTGCCACAATGTTAAATGTTGGGGATGTAATTTTTTTTCAGTTGTGTCTAACTCTTTGTGACCCCATCTGGGGTTTTCTTGGCAAAGATACTGGAGTGGTTTATTTTTCCCTCTTCAGCTCAGATGAGGGTTAAGTGATTTGCCCAGAGTTACACAGCTGGAAATGTCTGAGGCCAGATTTGAAATCAGACAGATGAGTATTACTGACACCAGGCTGGGTACTGTGCCTACTTCACTATCTAGCTGGCCAGGGATACAAATACAAGTGAGCAAAATGGTACCTGCCCTCAAGGAGCTTACATAGTGATGGAGTAAGACAACACATAGGGTGGATGTTTCAAAGGTTTGGGAAGCAGGAGGAATCTGTCAACTGCTTGGACTGGGACCTCTAGAGAGAGACCTACTGCTTCCCAATCAATCAATCAATCAATCAATCAATATTTATTTATTAAAAAAAATCAATACTGTGTATTGTCTCATAGGTGGAAGATTGGTAAGGGTGGGCAATGGGGGTCAAGTGATTTGCCCAGGGTCACACGGCTGGGAAGTGTCTGAGGCCAGATTTGACTACCCCCTCAATCAATATTTATTAAGTATCTATTATTCTTTAGGCTCTGTACTAGCTGTTGGGGATACAAAGAAGCAAAAGATAGTTTCTACCTTCAAAGAACTTATAAACTTATGAGGGAGATAACATATGCACAAATGTATCCCAAGCAAGCTATATAGAGCATAAATAGGAAACAATTAACAGAGGGAAGGCAATAGAATTTGGAGAAGTTGGGGAAGCCTTTCTGTAGACTGAGATTTTAGTTGAGACTTAAAGGAAGCCAGGGAAGCCAGCAGGCAGAGATAAGGAGAGCATTCTAGGCACAGGGGACAGCCAAAAAAATTGCCTGGAGCTGAGTGATGGAATGTCTTGTTTGGGGAACAGCCAGGAGGCTAGAGGTCACTACATCAAAGAGTAAATTGTCAGAAGACTGGAAAGGTGGGAGGAAGCTGGGTTATGAAGGACTTTGCCAAATAGAGCATTTTGTATTTAATCCTGGAGGCAAGAGGGAGCCATAGGAGTTTATTGAGTGGGGATGTGGCATGGTTGGATTGGACTGTAGGAATATCACTTTGGTGACTGAATGGAGGATGGGTTGGAATAGGGAGAGAATTGAGGCAGGCAGACCCAGTAGCAGGCTTTTGCGCAAGTCTTAATGTGAGGTAATGAGGGTCTGCACTGGAGTGGTGGCAGCTTCAGAACAGATAAGGAGGCTTATAGAGAGATGCTGTGGAGGTGAAACCAATACACTTTGCAACAGCTTGGTTATGGGGGATAAGAGATAGTGAGGAATACAGGGTGACTCCTAGTGCGAGTGTGGTGGTGTTCTCTACAGTAAGTAATAGGGAAGAGGGTGGGGGGGAACATTTTTGAGTTTCCTCCCAAGGGCTGATGGACATTATCCTCTGTCAGTCTGAGGGACACCACTTCCCTAAGGCCAGTGGGAAATTTGTCTGGGAGTCTGAATTGGGGAGACTTATCTTATAAGTCTTTTTCCCAGAGGAAGGTAGCAGCAACAGCTCAAGGCCCTGACACCCTGACTTCTGTCATAGGAGTATGCCAGCTGGCTCTCAGGGAGAATATTTCTTATGTCAGAGTAGTAGTGGTATCCTATGAATTTGGAAAGAATATTAGGGAAGGGGCAGCGAGGTGGTGCAGTGGATAGAATGCTGAACCTGGAGTCAGGAAGATTCATTTTCCTGAGTTCAAATCTGCCCTCAGAAACTTCCTAGCCATATAGCCCTGTGCAAGTCACTTCATCCTGTTTGCCTTAGTTTCCCTACCTGTAAAATGAGCTTAAGAAAGAAATGGCAAATCACTTTAATATTTTTGCCAAGAAAAACCTAAATGGGGTCAAGAAGAGCCACACATAACTGAACAACAGCAAAAAAAATAATAATAATTCTAAACCTTTTTGTTCTCTCAATCCTTTGGCCCTCAAAAATTGTTGAGGTCCCTCCAAGTGCTTTTGTTTATGTGGTATTAATATTTACCATATTAGAAATCAAAATGTGGCAATTTGAAATATTCATTAATTCACTTAAAAATAACAAGTCCATTAAATATTAACCTAAATAACATATTTTTCTGAAAAATATATTTTCCAAAATAAAAAAAATTAGTGAGGAGTCATTTCATTTTACACACACACACAACACATATATCTGCATATATATATATCTGAAAATATATATATATATATAATATATATCTGAAAATCTCTTTAATATCTTTTTTTTTAAGTCTTACTGTCTCTAGGCCTGACTCTCAATCCAATGAACCCCCTAGCTGTCTCCTAATATCTGATTTACCAGAAGGCAGCTGGGTTCTCATATCTGTTTCTGCATTCAATTGATATCCAAGGAACTGGAGCATATGTTTGAAAATCCGGCCTCACACAGATATGTAGGGAGAAAGGGAAGGAATATTTTAACAGACAAATAACATCTGCATATTATTATGAAAATAGTTTTGACTTCATGGATCCCCTGAAGGGTTCTTGGGGACACTTTGAGAACTGTTGTTCTTGTCTGACACACTCAGAAGAGGAAATCGAAATCCACAAAAGAGAATTCACAGTCAGTCATAATCAACCCATCACTCTTCCCTCACTCCTTACATAGGGCTTGCCATGTCCTTTGGATTTTCTGGCCACTCATCTGTTTCCTTATTTTCACTGTCTATTTCTCTCTCTGGGCAGCTAGGTAGCACAGGGTTAGAGTGTTGGGTTTGAAGTCACAAATCTTCTTGAATTCAAATCCAGCTTCTGATACTTTCTGGGTGACCTTGGGAAAGTCACTTAACCCTGTTTACCTCAGTTTCCTCATTTAGAAATGAACTGGACAAGGAAATAGTAAACCACATCTTTGGCAACAAAACCCCAAATGGGGTCATGAAGAGTCGGACATGACTGGAATGAGTGAACAAACAAACAAAACAAAATTTCACTCTATTGTACTATTTCTAGCCTTTATTACCTCTTATCTGGACTATTGTAATAATTTCCCAACAGGTTCCAGTTTCTTTTCTTTCAAATTCATTTTCCACCCACTTATCAAATGGATGTTCATAGGGCACTTATCAAATGGATGTTCATAGGGCACAGCTCTGACCATGTCATTCTCCTTAGTGGTTCCATGTTGCCTTTAGGATTTAGAAAAAAAAAGCAACCTCTGATTTTTTAATGCCTTTACAATCTGACTTTAATCTGTCTTTCTAGGCTACCACGTTACTTTCCCCCTCCCAACACATACACATACGTGCATGCCCGTATGCATGCACACACACTCACACACATGCACACACAGAATTCCAACCAAATTGGTTTACTTGCTCTTCCTGGTACATGACATTCCATCTCCATTTGCACAGCCTGTGTCCCATGCCTGGAATGTTTTCCCATCTAACAAAATCCTCATAGAGTATCTAGCTTTTTTCTTTTGTTGTAAACCCTTATCTTCTATCTTAGAACAGACACTAAATATTGGATCCAAGAGCAGTAACAGCTGGGCAATGGGGATTAAGTGACTTGCCCAGGGTCACGCAGCTAGGAAGTGTCTAAGGCCAAATTTGAACCCAGGACCTTCTGTCTCCAGGCTTGGGGCTCCATCCATGGAGTCCCTTAGGTTCCCACAAGTCTCTAGCTTTCTTTAAAGCATAGCTCAGAAGATATCTCCTACAGGAGCCATGCTCAGGGGCTATCTCCTAAGGGAGGCACTCCCTGATCTCTCCAGTCATTCTCTATCTCTTTCCCATTCCTATCAATTTCTACTTTTGTTGTTAGTTGTTTTTTGGTCATGTCACATGCTGGGTTTTCTTGGCAAAGATATTGGAGTGGTTTGCCATTTCCTTCTCCAGCTCATTTTATAGATGAGGAAACTGAGGCAAACAGGGTTAAGAGACTTTCCCAGGGTCACATAGCTAATAAGGGTCTGAGGTTAGGTTTGAACTTGGAGTTTCCTGACTCCAAGCCCAGTGCTCTTTCCACTGAACCATTTAGCTGCTCCCACTTTCTACTTACTCTGTATATATATATATATATATATGTACTTATTTTTCATATACAGTCTATATCCAATCAAATGTAAGCTCCTTAAGAGTAGGCTCAATGTCATTTATGTTTGTATCTCTAGCACCTCGTATAGTGCTTGACACAGAAGTAGGTGCCTAAAAAAATGCTTGTTGAAAGGCATCGAGGTGGCTCAGTGGCTAGAGCACTAAGCCTGGAGACAAGAGGTCTTGGGCTCAAATTTGACTTCAGACACTTCCTAGTTTTGTGACCCTGGGCAAGTCACAATGCCAGTTGCCTAGCCCTTACTACTCTTCTGCCTTGAAATCCATACTTAGAATATCAATATCAATTCTAAGTATAGATTTTAAGATAGATGATAAGAATTTTTTAATTTAAGTTCTCTTTTTATTTTATTATCTTAAAAATATTTTATCTTTATTTTATTTTAGTAATAAATTTCCACATATTTCATGTTGTCTCCCTCCTTTCTTCCCTCCCTGCTCCCAGAGTTGACAAGTAATTCCATCTGGGTTATACACATATGAAGATAAGAGTTTTTTTTTTTAAGCTTGTTGGATTGAAATTACATTGAATTGAAGTGATTTCCCCTGGATCCCCTTAGAGTTCTGCTTCCCCAGTCTTCAGAGGCCGTGACTGGGAGTGGGGTGTTCCTCTATAAGAAGAGGGGTGTGTAAGGGGACGGGACTGGGCCTGTGACTCTCACATCTGGGAAGAGGCAGGCCTTAGTCCCAGATTCCTCTAGAAGAGAAGGAATGTTCCCTAGCCCTTAGTCTAGCATCACCTAAGGGGAAAACAAAGGGGTGGAGCTGGGGGGAGGAGGCACCCCACCTCCTCTGTTTGAAATAAGAAACAAACCCTTAGTGGGTGAGCCCTGAGCCCTGGGGCCTCCTGAGGCAGCCACTCAATAGCTGAGCAAGGAGACAAAGGAATCTTCTGAGTGGGTAGTGGAAGTAGGGAAATAGGGGAACTCAGGGTGTGGGGGGAAAGCACTGAGACTCTCCTTGAATGCTGGGGATGCTGGAATTGGCAGGACAGTGGGAATCAGGAGATGATGGGCTTTGGGGCTGAGGGTGTAGACAGGGGGACAGGACAGCCACCCAGGGATGCTTTGGGGGTGAGGTAATGAGGGTGGGACAGGGTGGGGCTCAGGGCAGGATGCTGTGACTGGTTGAAGATTGAATCCCAACAGGACAGTGATGTAGGCTTGTGAAGGAGGTGATGAGGAGGGAGAAGGAATTAGGGGCTGAGGCCTCATGTCAGGCTGATGGTAGAAGAGCAACAGGACTTCAGGTGTGGGATTGGAGGTCAGAGGAGGGCCAGTGGTACCCAGCAATAGTAGCAGGATTTAGGAGGATAGGAAGGATGAAGTTGAAATAAGCCTGACCTGTGGTAAATGGGAATGAGAGTTGGTCTTCTCTTTACCTGGGATCGTTTGTTCTCTCTCCTCATGTCTCAGGACCCTCTGTTTGTGATTTCAGTGGTATTCTTCATATCCTTTGAAATCCCCAGGTAGAGGACATCATTCCTCTCTCTCTCTCTCTCTCTCTCTCTCTCTCTCTCTCTCTCTCTTCTCTCTCACTCTCTTCTCTCTCTCTCTCCCTCTCTCTTTATCTCTCTCTGTTTCTCTCCCTCTCTCCCCTCTCTCTTTTTCCTCTCTCTTACTCTCTTTCTTCTTCCTCCTCTTCTTCCTTTCCTTCCCCTTTTCTCTCTTCTCTCTCTCCTTCTACCTCTATTTTTACCTCTGCCTCTTTTACTTTCCCTCCATCTCTTTCTCTTTTCCTCTCTTTTTCTTGCACTCTACCAGTCTCTCTCTCTCCCTGTTTGTTTGTCTGCCTCTCTCCTTCTCCCTGACTCTCTCTTTCTCTCTACCTCCCCCACTTCTCTTTCTTTATCTCAGTCTCTATCTTGCTTCCTCTTATCTCTCCCTCTGTCTCTGTCTCTCTGTCTTTCTCTGTCTCTCTGTCTCTGTCTCTGTCTCTGTCATCTCTCCATGAGCTGGTATAATGTCAGCTCGTTAAGGGCAGATGCTGTTTCATTTTTGTCTTGGTACTCCTAGCCTAGCCTAGGGGCTTTCATGTAGAAGATGCTTAATAAATGGTTGCTGAATTTTATACTTGGGGAATCACCAATCAAATCATTTAACCATATTCTGTGAGCAGGGTTCCTTGAACACAGAACATGCTTAATTGATGTCATCTCTTTCATCTCCTTACAGCCCCTGGCTCATCAGTGTTCCACATTGACTGTATTGTGGAGATTCTCAGGGTGAATATCACAACTCCATTTATTCCAACTCCATCCCTGTCCACATAGCTTTCCATATCCACTGGGCAGCCCTGGGAAGATGTCATCCATAAATGAGACAAGAACCAGCAGTGTTCTTGTGTAGAAAGGTGTGGTGGAAAGAATGATGGATAGATTTGGAGTTAGAATACGTGGGCTCAAATCCCAGCTATGCCACTTAGGAATTTGTATGCCCTTGGATAAGTCACTTAACCCCTTTGTCCCTCAGTTTCTTCATCTGTAAAATAAAGGGTTTGGGCTACCTGGATCTTTTCCAACTTTAAATCTACATGCCTGTGATTCTGATTTCCTCTTCCTTGAGCCATCCCAGAGGGAGATTCTCAGGCAGGAGAGACGAAGAGTGGAGAACATTATAGGTAGAGAACACTGTGTCTGTCTCCCTTATCACTCCAGGGCAGGAGCTCCTTCTGTCCTCTCTTTATACCCCTATCCTGTGGAGGCATTAAGACCTGGAGAAGAGAGAACTCACTTGCCTTTCTCCTCCTCTCTACCTTGGGTAGAGGTGCTGATAGATGGTCAGGGCATGATGCCTGGGGATCTGCCCTAACTGCTATTGCCAGCAGCCTCTCCTTCCTGGGGGTGGTGGACAGGCCAGGACAGGAATCTGAATCCCAGGGCTGAGAAGACCTAAGTATGGCCATGAAGTGCGTCCATTTATCTTTAGATATTCAACCTACCCTAGACAAGTCTTCTGTACATCTCTTCCCCTCTTCCTCCCCATCCTATGAAGTTTTAGGATAACCCTCTTTATTCTGGCAAAGAGAAGGCAACTCCTAAGTTCTCTCCCTTTCAGAAGTCCCTAAAAGTTCAACTTCAATGTCCAACTTCAATTCTCCACCCAAAGGGTATAAGGTAGCTACGTCGTACATGGGATAGAACACTGGGCCTGGAGTCAGGAATTCTTGAGTTAAAATCTGATCTCAGATACGTACCAGCTGTGTGACTCTGGGCATCTCACTTAGCTGCTATCTGCTTTGGATTCTTCAACTGCTAAAATGGTGATGATAATTGTTTAGTCCTTTTCAGTAGAGTCTACCTCTATGACCTATTTGGGATTTTCTTGGCAAAGATAGTAGAGTGGTTTTCTATTTCCTTCTCCAGATCATTTTACAGATGAAGAAACCGAGGCAAATTAGCTAAGTGACTTGCCCAGGATCACACAGCTAGTAAGTATCTAAGGAGAGAGGATCATAATAGAAGAAAGTATAATAGTAGCACTTACTTCTCAAGGTGACTGTGAAGACCAAATGCAGTAATGTTTGTAAAGTGTTTAACACAGTGCCTGGCATATAGCAGGTGCTTAATAAATGCTTGTTTCCTTCCTCCCTTCCTTCCTGTGGTCTCAACTGGTTTCCTCTAATTCTGCCTTTAGTGGAGGATGAGATGTTCTCCCAAGTGTGAGAGCTCCAAAGACCACTGGACAAAAGCAATGTCGAGATCTGGGGATATACGAGAAATAATTATAGATCCTGTGAATATTGGTGTTGAAAGTGACTTGAGAGACTTTCTGGTATAAACCGCTCATTGTGTAGATGAAGAAATAGGCTTAGAGATCCTCATGCCAGCAATCATAGCCAACTCAGGTTGGGCTAGGGGTCACCCACTAGATAAGAAGAAAGAGGAACCATTGCTGTTCTTTATAAAAATTCTTACTTTCCATCTTAGAATCAATGCTGTGCATTGGTTCTAAGGGAGAAGAGCAGTAAGGGCTAGGCAATGGGGGTTAAGTGACTTAACACATAGCCAGGGAGTGTTTGAAGCCAGATTTGAACCCAAGACTTTACATCTCTAAGTCTGGCTCTCTCCCAGAAACCACCCAGCTATCCTCCAATTGCTGTTTCTTGAGGGAGATGGTACTCATTACTCTTTCAAACCAGTTCCCCCTACCCTTTTCTACTCTACCTTGGAGGTTTCCATTTCTTGTCTACCTGGGACCCTTGGGTTCCCTGGAATATATGATCTCGTATCTGGGGAACTTGGGATGAGAAAGTCCCAAGGAGGAAGGCAATTGAGGCCTGTAGTAGAGGGAAACGAATGTTAAATTTGGAAACTTAAAGCCTGTGTTGGAATCTCAGCTCTGTGACCTTTGTGAAATATTCTTTCCTACATATTTTGTCTTCTCCTAAGAGAAAATGGGGCAGCTAAGTGGTATAATGGAAAGAGCACCAGACCTAAAGTCAAGAATCTTCCTGAGTTCAAATCTGGCTGTGTGACCCTGGGCAAATCACTTCACCCTGTTTGCCTCAGTTTGCTCATCTGTCAAATGAACTAGAGAAGGAAAATGCAAAACACCCTAATCTGTTTACCAAGAAAACCCCAAATGGGATCATAAAAAATTGGACAAGAACGACAAATAGAAAGTGAGCACCTTGAGAGCAGGGACCGCCTTTGCTTTTGTTTTTATATTTCTATTGCTTGGCATGTAATAAACACTTAGTAAATGTTCATTCATTCATTCCACCTATCCAGCCTTCAGTTTTTTTTTTTTTAGCTGCAAAACCAAAGTTTTGGATTATATGCCCTTAAATGTTCCTTTTCAGCTCAAAGCCCTCTGGGCCTATAATCCCCTTGGCCTGGGGTGAAGAAGGAACAGGGTGGAAGCAGTTTGCACGTTAAAGGAATAGGATGAAGAAAGTTGAGAAGCAAAGGTCTCTGTTTCCACTCAGCTCCCTAACCTTCCCTAAATGGTGAAGAAAGATCTTGGGGAGATTGCCCTTTGCTGCCCACAGCAGCTGTGTTGGGGCCTGCGGGCTGATGGAAGAAGAGCTTTTCTCTTTCCTCTGTCTTGTGGGGAAGCTTGTCTCCTGCTCAGGGGAGGGCCTATGGGGGTGGTTTCAGATGCTGAAGGAGAGAGAAGGAAGAACATCTGGGAAGGGATAGGAGGCCTGTGCCCATGTCCTGGGGTGAATGTGTACATGGTGACAGGGGAACAGCTGTCTTCTTTTTGTTCAAGTTGGTGGGGGAAGGGAACAAAACATTCTGAACCTCTGGATGTTTTGTCCACGTCCAACTGGCTCCTACTTCATTTGTGGTCTCAAGAGACTAAAGAAAAGGGAGAGAAGATGATTTGGGCTTTGTGAGGGTTAAGGACACCAGGCCTTAGCTCTGCCTTCATCTAGAGTTTCAGCTTCTTTGAACTCTGCGTTTAATGGAAGGAGAGAGCCAGGGGTCATTCCATTCATCCTCTAGCTTCTGAGCAGACAGACAGACACAGAATCTTTCCTTTTTTTTCTCAGAGGTTCCCACGAGCCTGAGACACCCTTTTTCTCTCCCTTATGTAGTCCTCTTCCTTTTATCAAAGCACCATTTTCCCAGCTGCATTATTGGAGAGGGATTGGCTATGGGAACCAGAGGAGTCTGGAGGAAGGGTGGTAGGTGTTTTGGGGAGCAAGGAAAGAACAAAGTAGAGCTCTGCTTGAGTGAGGTGCAAAAGGCCTGTAGGAGAGAGCCCAAGGCTAGCATGGAAAATCTGGCCCATGACACCTGGTCTCCTTTTAAGACCAAGTAAGGAGCTGGCCAGTGGAAACAACCCTAGGGCCCAAGAGTAGGATGCCCTGTGCCACCCTAGGACCCCACCTTGATGCTTCTGGCAGCTACCAGTGCATCTGAGCTCTGCCACCCAGGGCTGTACCAGACAGGGACAGCTGTGGGCAAACTGTACTCCACCCTCGAGGGGGCGGACAGGCCACCCTGCTTCTGCCCTGCCTGGGAAATTTCAGCTCCAAACAAGCCAGAGGAGCCACCCAGCCCTGCTTGCTTCTCCTGGCACCTGATAAATCATTAGCATCAGGGAGATTAAGCTTTAAATCCCTACCTGTATCCTATGTTCCCTCCTAGAGCAACAATCGTCTGCTTCACCCTTTAGCCTGCATTATCTTCCTTGTTGCTCAGATTGGGGCAGGGAGCTATGGGGATTTTGGCTAAGGATGAGAAATCTGACTAAGAATCCAGATGGTCTTTGGCACTTTTCAAACTTGGCCCCAAACTTTCCGCCTGGAAGCCTTCCCTGATGAACTCCAATTCAGATTTTGTCTTTCATTTCCAAGGGGTTGGGGGAAGAACCTGGACCCTTGGGAACCTGTTCTGTTGACTCTTTTCTCTGTTTCTCCTCAGGACCTATGGACTCCATTTTTGCCATATTTATAGGATTATAGACTTAGAGCTGAAAGGGAAACTGAGTCCAACTCCCTTCTTTTTTTTTCTTCAAGAGAAACATTGGATGTTTAATGGAAGAAAGTATTTCCAGGCTTCATGGTGAAAAGACTAGGTTCAGCAGACATTTGCAAACAGAAATGCAATAGCATTCCATTCCATGCCCATATTGCATTTTGCTTATCCATCCCCTAATTAATGGGCATTTACCTTGTTCCCAATTCTTAGCTATCATAAAAAGATATGTTATAAATATTTTGGCAACTTCCTTCTTTTTGTAGATAAGGAAAGTGAAGTTCTGAGCAACTAAGTAATTGTCCAAGGTCACACATTTGTCAAAGGCAGATCTATAGATCTGTGGGGGATACATTCCAAGACCTGCCATGGATGGTTGAAACCACAGATATAAGCAAACACTTTCTGGCCCCTAATATGATGTGATTTTCTTATACATCATTCATATAAAATAGTTTAATTGATAAATTAAAAACACAGTAAGATTACCATGATTAAATATAGTAATAATCAAGTACATTATACATTATTTTTAATGTATTTTATTTTAATAACAAATTTCCACACAAGTTTTCCAAAATTATATGATCTATATTGTCTCCCTCTCCTCCTCCCTCCCTCCCTGCTCCTGGAGTTGACAAGCAATTTGATTTGGGTTGTACATGTATTATCATGAAAAACATATTTTCATATTATTCATTTTGTAAGTCTTTTAAAACCCAAACCTCAAATCATATATCCAAATAAACAAGTGATAAATCATATTTTTATTTGCATTCCTACTCCAAAAGTTCTTTCTCTGGAGGTAGATAACATTCTTTTTCATAAGTCCCTCAGAATTGTCATGGATCATTGTATTGCTGTTAGTAGCAAAGTCTATCACGTTTGTGATATTGTCCCACAATATTTCAGTTCTCCTGGTTCTGCTTATTTCACTCTGAATCAGTTCACATAAGTCTTTCTACCTCTTTCTGAAATCATCCTGTTCATTGTTCCTTATAACACAATAGTATTCCATCACTATCATGTACCACAGTTTGTTTAGCCAGTCCCCAGTCGATGGATATCCCTTTAGTTTTCAATTCTTTGCCACCACAAAAAGGGCTGCTATAAATATTTTTGTACAAATAGGTCCTTTCCCATTAAAAAAAATCTCTTTGGTAGTATAGACACAGTAGTGGTATTGCTAGATCCAAAGATATGCATCCTTTTATAGCCCTTTGGACATAATTCCAAATTGCTGTAATTCAATGGTTGAATCAAGTCACAGCTCCACCAGCTACATTGCACATTATTATACAATACTGTACAGTAGTCTCTCCCACCCCCATCTGTGGGAGATATCTTCCAAGACCTCCAGTGGATGCTTGAAACCAGGGACAATTCTCTCTTTAATGTTTAACTTTTAACACCTATGTTAACTGGCACTGCGACTTCTCTCTCTGCTCCTGCCCCTTGACTTGGCATTCCTTAGTCTCCCATCTCCCTACAAAAATAAAACCCTAAAAAAAAAGACCCTCCGAGTGAAAGCAGAACCGATGAGCAGACCATTGCCACAAGGTGGACCTCCAGCACAGAGAGGAGCCCCCTCCTTCCTCCTTCCTGCCTTTATCCTTGGAATGATCTGGAGTAACGGAAACCGTGGAAAGTGAAGCCATGGATAAGGTGGGACTACTATAAATTTGAACTCAAGTCTTTCTGACTCCAAGTCCAGATTCCATTCATTACATCTTGGTTTATTTTATGCAGCTGTCTAAATGTTCTTAGATCTGTTTCCTACAGTATGTCCTGTCTTCCCATCCACCTGGCCAATTCCAGGGCCAGGTTCCCCCAGAAGGAGCCTGTGGGGCTTTGCCTGAAGTCCTGAGGAGAAATCCTATACTTTGGAGAGAACAGGAATGAAAAGAGTAACCAAGGTGGTTCTGGGTGGAAAGTGCCTCTGTCATGGTTGGGCTAAGGGGACCCGGTGATGTCTCCTCCCAAGCTGCTACCATCATCACCAGGGCTGTTTTCTTCTCCGAATCACACCATCTGCCCGAACTCATCCCTGACTTAATTGAAGGTTGTGAGTTCCAGGAAACTACTTGTCCCCCTTGTTTTCCTGCTGCTCAGGGCTAGTCAGCCAGGGTTATGACAACCTCCTTTGTTTCTGGAGGAGCCAACAGGAAAAAAAATCCCTGCTATGCCCCTTGGCCTGGGGCAGCGGCAGAGGGAGAGAAGACTGCCCTTCCGGGGGGACAGAAATCGCTTGTCCTTCTGGGAGGCCTGGGGCTCCATGCAGGAATGAGTGAGGAGGCAAATTATACTGCTGAGATTTTGGCTCAGACTTCAAGAGTGAGGGAGAGCCTGGGCCCCACCCCTGGCCTGAGTATAAAGGGGGTTGCCCTGGGGTCCTGCTGCCCAGAGTCAGACTGAGCTGAGCTGGACCTTGAATCGTCAATATGGCTACCACTACCACAGTCAGGCAATACTCCACTTCTGGGTCCATGAAAGGCCTCTGTGGCCTGGGCCCAGGCTCTTCCCGAGTGTCTTCAGTCCGGGTTGGAGGGGCCTGCCTTGCCCCAAGCCTCCTGGGGGCCGGCGGCTGTGGGAACATGTCGGTCACCTCATCCCGTTTCACCTCCAGCTTGGGGGGAGGCTATGGCGGGGGCTACAGCTGCAGCCTGGGAGGAGGTTTTGGCACCAGCTATGGGGTAGGGGATGCCCTGCTGGGAGGGAGTGAGAAGGAGACCATGCAGAACCTCAATGACCGTCTGGCCAACTACCTGGACAAGGTGCGTGCCCTGGAGGAGGCCAACACCGACCTGGAGCTGAAGATCCGAGACTGGTACAAGAAGCAGGGCCCGGGGCCTGCCCGGGACTACAGCGCCTACTTCAAGACCATTGAGGACCTGAGGAACAAGGTAGGAGCCGGAGGACCACAGGGTGGCTTTGGGGAGCCCTCAACTCCTGCCCCATCAAGTCTTCAGTTCCCTATTCTCTGTCCTCCCTCTAATATGACCTTCTCATTCCTACCTTTTATTTTTTTCCTTTTTTTTTTTTTAAACCCTTAACTTCTGTGTATTGGATCATAGGTGGAAGAGTGGTAAGAGTGGGCAATGGGGGTCAAGTGACTTGCTCAGGGTCACACAGCCGGGAAGTGTCTGAGGCCGGATTTGAACCTAGGACCTCCTGTCTCTAGGCCTGACTCTCAATCCACCGAGCTACCCAGCTGCCCCTCATTCCTACCTTTTAGAAGGACCCATCTGCCCATCTTAGAATCCTTCCTTCTCCCCACCTCCAGGGAGTCTTCTTGGCTTAACTAAACCCTTTACTATCTCTCCTTTATTCTGAGTCCTTTCAATACTTTCATGCCCATGTATTACTCCACTTGTTTATACCTGTTTGTTTTTTTTAAGTGTTTCTCTGTCTTTGTCTGGGGTGTGTAGGTGCTGCCTGACCCAGCAGTGGGAGACCTCCCGGAGAAGGAGACCCCTCTGCCAGGCATCATCCCTGCCCTCAGGGCTGCCTCAGTTACTCCCCTCTGGAAGCTCAGTTTGATGGGCAGACAGGATATGGTGCTTAGGGTTCCCTCTCTTGTCTCCCAAGAGCACCATTTAGCAAGTGAATGCAAATGGGATCTATGGTAGCAAAGGGGGCTACAGAGCTGGTAAAGCAAGGAAGGCTCCCTGAAAGTCAATGTGGAGCTAGACTTTGACTTGGAGGAGAGGGCAGAATTGTAATCTTTGACTGGGAGTGCCTTGCTTTTTTTTCTTTCTTACTTTAAAAAAAAATCTTCCAAGGCAGAAGAATGATAAGAGCTAGGCATAGGGGTTAGATGACTTGCCCAGGGTCACACAACCAGAGAATGTCTTTAGCTCACATTTGAACTCAGGACCTCCCATCTCTAAGCCTGGCTCTCAATCCACTGAACCACCTAACTGCCCCATTTGCCTTGTTTCTTAGGCCAAGAGAGCCCCATCCTGGCTCTCCTATTCACCCTGTTGAGGGTCTTGGCTCTGCTTTTGCTTCTTACTCACTAGCAGGGCTGAGAATCTCCTTTTTGGAAGTAGAGAGGGCCCAAGATGCCAGATCAGATAAGTTAATGAGTCTGTTCAAGGGGGAAACCCTCAAGGGGAACCCCTGGTGTCTGGAGCCCAAGTCTGAGCAAAGGGGGCCCCTGTTTAAGGTGTGGGTATGTGGGGAAGTTTCCAGACCCCTGGCCTCATTCCACCAAATAACAGACATGTAACAACAACAACGATTAAAAAAAATGCTCTGTGTAGCATTGGATTCTTCCAGGGGCTCTTGTATCTGGTTAACTCATTCTACTTGGCATCACTGGGAAGGAGGCTGGGCAAGGGTGAAATCTCTTAGATTACAGATGGGGAGACTGAAAAAAGGAGAAGTTTATTTTCATAGGATTGCCATAGCTCTAGAGCAGAAAGGGACCTCCAATGCCATCTAAACCAATAATTAAAATTGAATAATTATAATTTAATTTTTTTTCAAACCCTTGTACTTCGGTGTATTGTCTCATAGGTGGAAGATTGGTAAGGGTGGGCAATGGGGGTCAAGTGACCTGCCCAGGGTCACACAGCTGGGAAGTGGCTGAGGCCGGGTTTGAACCCAGGACCTCCCATCTCCAGGCCCGATTCTCACTCCACTGAGCTACCCAGCTGCCCCCTAAAATTGAATAATTATAAAAACAGTTAGCATATGTATAGCACTTTAGGGTTTGCAAAGTACAGTATGTTCTCATTTAACTTTCTCAATAGCCCTGGTGCTGTTATTATTTTTTTTTTTATATTGAGATGCTGTGATTTTTCCCATTTTACAGATGAGTAAACTGAGACTGAGAGAGATTTAAGTGACTTGCTCTGGATATCACACAGCTAATGAATGTCTGAGGTCTTCCTGACTGCAGGTCTAGCACTCTATTCACTATGTTACCTAGCTTTCAATCCCCTCATTTTATAGATGAGGAAACTGAGACTGAGGGATGATTAAGTGACTCAGGTGGTCTGACTCTAGAGCCAATGTTCTTTCTCTTATACAATGTTGGTCTAACGATTTAGAACTGGAAGGAACCCAGTGTGCTCATTTGATAGATGAGCCTGTGAAAGGTAAAGCGATTGGATTCTAGAAAATCCTAGAAGAAAATCTAGAACACCTTTCCCCTTTCCTCCTGTATTTCCAACAAAAGCACAAGGGGGCATAAAGTCACTGATGGAATATTGTCAACCAAGACTTCGTCCCACCAGAAGATTTGGGAGATGGTGAGGAGGAGTAGGAGGGATCATTTGACCTACTCTGGCAAACTGTTCCAGTGGAAAGCTAGGTGGTACAGGGGATACTGTGCCAAGCCTGGAGTCAGGAAGACTTGTCTTCATGAATTCAAATCTGGCCTCCATCAATTCCTAGTTCTGTGACCCTGGACAAGTCACTTAACTCTATGCCTCAGTTTCCTCATCTATAAAATGAGCTGGAGAAGGAAATGGCAATTGTGTCTTTGTCAAGGAAATCCCAAAAGGGGTCACAAAGAATTCAAATCTGGCTTCAGACAATAGCTATGTGACCCTGGACAAGTCACTCAACCCTATTTGTCTCAGTTTCTTCATCTGCAAAATGAGCTGGAGAATGAAATGGCAAGCTATTCCAGTATCCTTGCCAAGAAAATTCCATATTGGGTCACAGAGAATGGAACAGGACTGAAAAATGACTGATCAACAAAGTGGACTGAAGAATTGCAGAAGAGTTGACCAAATCTGCCTGCTAATCATCCATTTCCATGCCTTTCTCCTTCCCAGATCCTGGCTGCCACCATTGACAATGCCAGCTTGGTCCTGCAGATTGACAATGCCCGTCTGGCTGCGGATGACTTCCGTACCAAGTGAGTTAGGATCTTCTTGACAGGTAGAGGGTAAAAGGAGAGAGAAATTTCTTTCCTAGGGGAGAATTCACAGAAATCTGTGGACCTGAGGGGTTTTCGCTGTCTTATCTGTAAAAGGAAGGGAATAGGGCAGATTATCTCTAAGTCTCCTTCTTGCTCTGGATTCCATGATGCTTTGAGTCTACATTGTTGGGTGGCTTATCTCCTCCAACTCTTTCAGGTATGAGACTGAACTGAACCTGCGTCTGAGTGTGGAGGCCGACATCAATGGCCTTCGTAGAGTGCTGGATGAGTTGACCCTGGCCAGGGCTGACCTGGAGATGCAGATTGAGAACCTGAAGGAAGAGCTGGCCTACCTCAAGAAGAACCATGAGGAGGTGATATGGAGAGGGATGCAGAGAAACTATATGAGGGAGGCCCAAATTATGGCCCATGGAAGGGAGGGGGATCTTAGAAGAAGTTGGGGTGGGATGGTTCATTGAAGTGAGGGAAGGGGTGGATGGGTATGGAAACAATCCTCCAGGGCCTTTTCAGTCTTACCATTCCTTGTTCCTTATGCATAATTCAGCCAGAGAAGGAACTCTGGATCTGGATTCTTCATCCTATATCCTTGCCTCCCTAGGTGTTCTAGTTTGGATGCCAGTACCTAACTATTAGTGATAGCAGTAGATCCTCCTCAACACCTCCCTAACCCCACTTTCCAAAAGGGAGATGCCTCTGTTCCTCCCCTAAGTTTGTCCCTTATTGCCCCAGGCAATGGATTTCTTTGGCCTAGTTAGGAAGGTTCACATGAAAAATGGGTAAGGCTTGACCTCAGAAAAATCATGATGGCTGTGCTTGGTGTCCTCCCTGTGCCAAGAACCCCAAGGCAGGCTTTTTTTTTTTTTTTTTATTGGGCAGCAGGCCAACCTCTAACCTTTCCTAATCTTCTATCATCTCTATTCCTACTCTCCCTGTTCAAGGTCACCACCTTCCCTCTAGGTGGGATGATAAGTTCCCTTAAGACCTTGCCCTCTGCCAGGTGACAAACTAAACCAACACATTTAGCCATTTGGTAATAGTTAAGCATTAATAGCAATAAATCCCCAAAGCATTTCCACTTTGGCTTGGAAGCTCATTATGGGCCTCTCCTGGAACCCCCCTTGCCCCCTGGGCAGCTTAACATTCTTTTTTTTTTTTTTTTTTTTGCTTTTAAATTTTATTTAATTGATTAAGAGAATTTTTCCATGGTTACATGATTCATGTTTTTTCTCCCCACTCTCCCATCCCCCTCCCACGGCTAATGTGCAATTCCACTGGGTTTTACATGTGTCATTGATCAAGACCTATTTCCATATTATTGATATGTGCACTAGAGTGATCATTTAGTGTCTACATCCCCAATCATATCCCCATTGACCCATGTGATCAAACAGTTGTTTTTCTTCTGTGTTTCTACTCCCACAATTCTTTCTCTGGAGCAGCTTAACATTCTTGATGGTGCTTGTTTTCCTTGAGAACAGGACTGAAATGGGTTGGGGAAGGAGTCAGTCTTTAAACTAAGGGCCTGGGGATGGACTATGAGGGTCTTGCCAGTAAATGCCCCCATCCCTGGCTAGTGCTGAGGAAGAAATATCCCCCCATGTACTCCACTTAAAAAAAACCCTCACCTTCTATTTTAGACTCAATACTGTGTATTGACTCTAAGGCAGAAGAGTGGTAAAGGATAGGCAATGGGGGTTAAGTGACTTGCCCAGGGACACAGCTGGGATGTGTCTGAGGCCAGATTTGAACCCAGGACCTCCTGACTCCAGATCTGGCTCTCAATCCACTGAGCTACCTAGCTGCTCCAGAAGCAATGTCCCTTTGATCTGTTCTCTAGTGGAGTGATTGATGCCCTTGTTTGGCCCTGGTCAACTCTTATTCTTCTCTCTGCCAGGAAATGAATGCCCTTCGTGGCCAGGTTGGTGGGGATGTCAGCGTGGAGATGGATGCAGCCCCTGGGGTGGACCTGAGCCGTATCTTATCTGAGATGAGAGACCAGTATGAGAAAATGGCTGAGAAGAACCGCAAGGATGCCGAGGACTGGTTTTTCACCAAGGTGCGTAATTTACTTACTCATTCTTTTATTCGAGAAATAGCTGTTGAATATCTACCACTTGCAAAAGACTGAGAGAGACACAAAGATGAGCAAGACACCATCCCTGCCCTAAAACAGTTTACCTTCTAATAAATGGGATATTGTTCACACAAATAACAATACAAGTCAGAATTTTCAGGAGGATAAGGTAACTGTGAGCAAAGTATCATGAATGCTGACTATCCACCCGTCTTCAAAAGCCCAATTCAAAGACCTCCTTCAGGAAGTCCTCCCTGATCCCTTCAAATGGTAAAGAAGATATCTTCCCTCTCAGACCTCACCTAGTATTTTATTCTGTACATTTCTGGCATGCTTATGTATTTTTGTTTGTATATTATGGTTATGTTTAGGTAGCTCAGTTGATAGTGTGTCAGCCCTGGAATCAGGAAGACCTGGCTTCAAATCTTCCTCAGACACTTACTTGTTGTGTGACCCTGGATAAGTCACTTAATTTGTTTGCCTCAGTCTCCTCATCTGTGAAATGAGGATAACATTAGCCTCTCTCTCCGGGTTGTTGTGAGGATCAAATGAGATAATTATAATTGCAAATCATGTACCATAATGCCTGGTATAAAAGTTAGCCAGGACCATGATGGTGTCTACTGGTCTCTCTCCTTTACGTTCCACTAAAGTAGAGATTTAGCTAAATTTTGTATTCCCCCCAGTATATAGTGCAGCAATAGAAGGCTAGTTATTGTATGTGGATGTACAGTGGGGGGTGGTGGTAGGAGAGCCTGGAGATGGGGAGTTTTCTAGGGGGGTCAGTGGCTGGGGAGAGGTCAAAGTCTTGCCCCCAGGCTCCTCTCCCTGCAGGCTATTCCCCACTGGGGATAGCCTCTTCAGCCGAGGGGACATTCATTTTAGACAGAAGAGCTGAACCGAGAAGTGGCCACCAACACGGAGGCTCTGCAGAGTAGCAAGACTGAGATCACCGAGCTGAGGCGCACTGTGCAGAACCTGGAGATTGAGCTGCAGTCCCAGCTCAGCATGGTGAGTAGCTTCCTAGAGTCAGGGGCCTGGGATGGAAATCCTGCCTCTGCTATTTGCTAACTTCATAACTTGGGCAATCGCTTCTCTTTTGGGGGCTCAGTTTCCCTATCTGTTAATTAGGTCGTTGGACTAGGTTGGCCTTCAAGGCCCCTTCCAACTCTCAGTCTATGTTCTTGTTTGAGAACATACCAGGTGCTGGGCCACTGGGTGGAATGTCTTAGGGTTCATCATCCACCCAGTTTCCACTCTCCCTTTTACAGAAAGCTTCCCTGGAGGGCACCCTGGCAGAGACGGAGGCTCGCTATGGGGCCCAACTGGCCCAACTCCAAGGGTTGATAAGCAGCATTGAACAGCAGCTGTGTGAGCTCCGCTGTGACATGGAGCGTCAGAACCAGGAGTACAAGATCCTCCTGGACGTGAAGACCCGGCTGGAGCAGGAGATCGCCACCTACCGCCGCCTGCTCGAGGGAGAGGATGCCCAGTGAGTGGTCCCTCTGCTCTTAGTGGGGAGGGCAGGTATCTGTAAGAGAGTGGGAGAGTGGGGCTGGCTGTGGTGGAGAGGCGGATGGATGGATGGATGGATGGATGGATGCATTCCTGGCTTGGTGTGACTGAAGGACTGGAGAAGTGGTTCCAAGTGGAAGGAGACCACTGGTTGACGTTGATCCCTTGGTTGATGTTCAAGTGACCTGGACAATTTTTAGTTCAGGAATGATGGTCCCTACTGTTAGGGGTGGTACAATTGGGTATGTAAGTTCCCATGTGCTTGTGTGTATGTGTGTATGATTAAACTGCATATTATTGAGATATAATTCAGTTGTTCCTCCTTTATTTGTCCCTATGTCAACAAAGGGGCAGCTAGGTGGTGCGGTGGATAGAGTGCTGGGCCTGGAGTCAAGAAGGCTTATCTTCATGAGTTTAAATCCAGCCTTAGATGCTTCCCAGCTGTGTGATCCTGGGCAAGTCACTTAACCCCGTTTGCCCCAGTTTCCTCAGCTGTAAAATGAACTGGAAAAAGAACTGGCTTGGATCCATTGGATCCACTGGAGAAGGAGATGACAAATCACTCTAGTATCCTCACCAAGAAAACTTTTTGGATAGCTATGGTCCAAGGGGTCACAAAGAATTGGACTGACTGAACAACTGAACAATGAAATGTAAAGAAAAATACAGAGGCAGCTAGGTGGCTCAGTGGATAGAGCACCAGCCCTGGAATCAGGAGGACCTAGGTTCCAATCTGACCTCAGACACATCGTAGCTGTGTGACCCTGGGCAAGTCACTTAATCCAATTTGCTAGTCCTTGCCACCCTTCTGCATTAAACAGAAGATAAACATTTTAAAAAGAGAAAACTATATAAATCCACTAGAAATGTACAGAACAAAGTATTATGTGAGGTCTGAGGGGAAGGAGGACCAGCTTTCTGAAGGAGACATTTTTCCTCTATCACCATAGGAGGATTCCCTGTCAGGGTCTTAGGCTCGCAACTAATGCTTTCCTATGTTGGCTTCCAACTCCCCAATTCTATTGAGACCCTACTGGGTTCATTCTCTGTGAAAGCTTCCCTGTAGCTTGATCCTTGTTGTTGTCTGGTTGGGCCATCTGCAAGTTAAAAGGTCTTTGGTAGGATCATTGGTAGGTTTCACCCTATGAGGAATTCCTGGTGTGGAAACTCTCTCCACCAATGCAAACTAGCAACGCGTCTCTGATGAATAGTCTTCAGGAGTTGGCAGGGTGCACTGGGAAGTTATTTGTCTATGATCTCATGGCTAGTATGTTTCAAAGGAATGACTTGAACCCAGGTCTGACCCGAAGGATGGCTCTCTACCCATCCTGACATGTTTCCCATTAGCCAGTAGGACCATCACTATCAAAATGTCAAGGACCCTTAATGAATCATATGTCTCCTCATTTTACAAGTGAGGAAAATGAGGCCCAGGAGTTATGTCTTGTGTAAACTCTGTTATAAGCTCACAGGCTAGATATGAATGTTAGAAGATTGGATTCAATGAATCCAATCTTTTGCCTCTAAATCTATGACTGTAAAAATCTTTAGTCTTGGAGGAGTCTTGAGAGTCCTTTGGCTCAGGCCCCAGCTTCCCAGCAGGTATCTTTTGAAACCTCCAAATCTGGTGACCCATTTTTTGGTTCCTACTGTTTCTAGGTTTGGGGGCTCCAGGAAATACTTTGAGCACCTAGCCCTGTACTTTCTTTCACTCATGTTAGAGAAGAGTGCTTCCTGCTATCCAATCGTAATCTCTCCTGCTTTAAAGCCACCCATTTCATTGTGTTCGGCCTTTCCAAGGACATGGAGAACAACTTTAATTCTTTCCTTATAAACACTTTCATGGACTTGGGGCTTGCCTTCCCTCATCCTGGTTTGTCTTTTCTGGTGTCTTTCTTTTTCTGTCTCTTTTTCTCTGTCTTCCTCTTTCTCTCCCTCCCTCCCTCCTTCCCCAATTTAATTTTTCCCCTTAAATGTCACAAACCTCAACTACACCGAACACTTCCTTATATACTATGAAACAGAAAGAAGGTTCCACATGAAGCTATGAGTCTCTAAGTGATAGTAATAACTAATGCTTATGTAAGGTTTGTAAAATGCTTTACAAAGATTATCTTACTTGATCCTCACCTGTGAAGTAGATGCTTTATTTTCCCAATTTAATAGATGAGGAAACTGAGGCTGACAGGTTAAGTGACCTGCCCAGGGTCACATAGCTGGTAAGTGTCTGAGGCTGGATTTGAACTCAGGTGTTTCTGACTCCAGGTCCAGGGCTCTACCCACTGGACCACTCTGCTGACTATCATGTGGTACTTGATGCTGGGTTGTCTTCATTTCCTTACCTCAGGAATGGATTTTTCTGATTCTTCTTTTCACCTTCCATGTGCTACAGAGCAGAGAGTTGGGAGGGACAGCAGGCAAGGATGGGGGCTTTGGAGGCTGAGAAAAGTATCTGAGTATGGTACCGAAGAAGACTTTTCTGGGCCCCCACCTGGAATCACTGTCTTAACTGGTCCCCTCCTCTCCTCCCTGCAGCCTGGCATCTCAGTATTCCTCCGCTCTGAGCTCTGGGTCTGGCCGAGAGGGTAAGTGAGCACCCTGACCCCTGGCACCTCTGGACAGCTGGCTGGTGTTGCAGTTAGAAGAGAGGGAGAGTCTCTGGGAAGGGGCTGGGAATGGTTCTGATTGGAGAGGCGGTTAGTGGGTGGGGTGGTGTGAAGCCTGGAGCCCCCTCTGCTGGGGTGGTCTGGGGGTTCTGGGGGGAGTCGGGTGAGGAGACAGTGATTACAAGGGAAGAGGGGGTGGGGCTGGCTGCTGGGACAGGCTTGGGCAGAGACAGGGTTTCCCTGCCAGGGCTTTCCTCATTTTCTTTCCTTCCTCCCCTCCTTCCCCGCTCCTTGCTCCCCTACCTTGCCTACAGCCATGGTGACCAGCCGCCAAGTGCGCACCATCGTGGAGGAGGTCCAGGATGGGAAAATAGTCTCTTCGAGGGAGCAGCTCCACCGCTCCACTCACTAAGCCTGCAGCGGGCACCTTGATGGGCAACGTGGAGGGAGGAAGGGGGTATTCCCCCGTCACTGCGGCAGGGGAGTCCCTGCCTGGATCTTGGTCTCTGAGCTAACGTTTTCCTATGTTGGCTTTCTGCTGCCCCGTTCCCCTGGCACCCTGGCACCCCCCTGGGTTCATACTCTATTAAAGCTTTTCTGCAGCTCCATCCTGGTTATTGTCTGATTTGGTTATTAGCTCAGGACCCCTCTGGCCTCTCCCGCACCCCATTTCAAGGCAGAGCCAGATGAGATCAGAGGCATAGGGTGGGGGGTGGGCGGAAGCTGGGGAAGTTGGTATCTCTTGTCAGAGGTGCCTGCCTTGGGTATCGACTCATCACCCACACACCCCACCGAGATTGCGCCTCTTGTTTACCTGTTGCATGAATCCCCACCAGAGCCTGAGGTGGGAGGAGCCCCGCCTCCCTCCCTGTAACCTGTGCCCTGTCTGGGGTGCCCGGGCACCCCAGGAGAGTCCTGACCCTTTAACCCCGTGGCATCCATGAAAAGGTGGGGGCGGAGGCTCTTGCCACGGACAAGGGGTGCCACTCCCACCATTACAGCCACATTCTCAATTCCTCTTCCCAAAGCATGCCATATTCAGCTGGAGGAAGGCGCTGGAGGGCATCTTCAGAGGGCAGCATTGACATCTAGGCCTGCCTGGCTCTTCCCTCCTCCCTGGCTGGGTGTGGGTGTGTGTGCCTGCGTGGGGGGCGGCCTGTTTGTTCTTCCTCTCTGGCAGTCCCTGGGCCACTGTGGAATCTCTGCTGACTGAGAATAAGGGACTGTCTGGACCTGCCTGGAGAGATGGGAGAGCAGCTGGCAGCCCCAGACAGGACCACATTCCGTCGTCTAGCCTGCCTGCCCTGGACCCTGGGTCCCAGGGCTGGGCCTGGGAATCGACAGAGTGGGTGGGGGCAGACTGAGACCCAGGGGCCCTACTCACCTCCCTTTTGAAGTTTGGAGCAGGGGTTCCTTTTTTTTTTATGTTCTTTGGGCCATGGACCCCTTTGGCAGGTTGGTGAATTCTATGGATCCCTTTTCAGAATAAAGTTTTCTTTTTTTTTGTTTTTAGAAAAACATTTATTGGAAACTCAATCATAAAGACTATTTTTATTTACTCAAACTAAAGAAACTAAAACTCAACTGAACTTAATTTAATAATAACTGAATCACATTAAAAATACAAACTTTTAAAATAACACAAAACAATTTTTTTTCAGATAGGTGTCGTAGAGAATAAAGTTTCCAAGAGAACAAAAACAGACTATAGAAGCTCACAAAGGAAATCCATTCTTTGGAAACACAGGTATCAACATATTAAAAAATTTCAAGTTCACAGACTTCAGATTAAGATTCACTGCTTTATAGGAAGCAGTGACTGATCTCTTGGCACTGGTATGATGGTTGATGGCGAAACTAGGGGGGGAGATGAGCTCAGAACCTTCTCATCTCACGGAGGGTGGGGCCTCACTGAAATGTTCCTTTGGTTTAGAGCTGATTCAGTGTCTTCAGGGTCAAGGCCAGGCCCCACCTCCCCAGTCCTTTGAAGCATTCCCAAGTTCATGGTTAAGTGCCGGGGACTTCCCGACTCATACCAGGCCTTCTAGAATCTACCTGGTCCTTGTAGGGTCAGGGCAAATGAAGGAATAACTTTTTCCCTACCATAACTTTCCTTTTATCCCTTCCATCACCTTCTCTCTGCCCATCCCTTTCCACTGTATACAGTGGTATAGTATAGGTGTTTAATTGATGTTGGTTGGTTGATTAATGTCTATGCCAAGCCTGTGGTGAGGGATAGATTTGGTACCTTCTCTGAAAATTCAAGAGTTGGGGGCAGCTGGGTAGCTCAGTGGATGGAGAGCCAGGCCTAGAGACGCAAGGTCCTAGGTTCAATTCTGGCCTCAGACACTTCCCAGCTGTGTGACCCTGGGCAAGTCACTTAACCCCCATTGCCCAGCCCTTACCATTCTTCTGCCTTGGAGCCAATACACCATTGATTCCCAAAGTGGGTGCCACTGTCCTCTGGTGGGTGCTGCAGTGATCCAGGGAGGCGGTGATGGCCACAGGTGCATTTGGGGGCAGTGAATAACTGTAAGAGGGCGGTGATAGTATGTGACAGGGGGTGCTAAGTAATATTTTTTCTGGAAAGGGGGCAGTAGGCCAAAAAAGTTTGGGAACCACTGCAATACACAGTATTGATTCTAAAATGGAAGGTAAGGGTTTAAAAAAAAAAAGAAAATTCAAGAATTAAAATTCATACTCCTTTGTGATGGAGGGACTTGGAACCCAGGGATGGAGAACTGGCAGATACGGGGATATAGTCACCAGATTTGCCCCAGAAGAGGGGGCTGAATAACTTGTTGGGCTGAATAGAATGTTGCTCCAGGGTGCCAATGGGAAGGGACTGCTTCCTCCCTGTCCAAGAACATTCCTTTTGTGGTCTTTTGCTAGCCCAAGCTGGGCCCTGCCTTTCCTTCCTTCTTGATGAGGGTTGGTCCAGCCCACTCTTTGGGTGATTGTGCAGTGTTCTGTGCCCCTGCCATATTCGTTTTTTTTTTTTTTTAACCCTTACCTTCCATCCTAGAATCAATACTGTGTATTGGTCCCAAAGCAGAAGAAGGATAAGAGCTAGGCAATGGGGGTTGAGTGACTTGCCCAGGGTCACCCAGCTAGGAAGTGTCTGAGGTCAGATTTGAATTCAGGACCTCCCTCGTCTAGGCCTGGCTCTCCATCCACTAAGCCACTTAGCTTCCCCCAGGTGGATTTTTAAAGGGAGACCCTTCTTTGAGCCGTCGCCCGGTGAGGCTCTTCGGTGTCAGCTGATTTAAGCAGGGGAAGGGCTTGAGACTAGAGCCATTCACCATTTGGGAGGCTCAGCTGAAGCTGGGAGATACCTGGGGAGCGATTGCATTAGCTCAGGGATGAGGCTCCCTGCCCTTTGCTGCTTTTTGTAGCTCAATGTTCCTTCTGCCTTCCCTATAAGGCAACTCCAGCCTAGGAGAGCTCCCCGAATCTAGGTCACCCGAGATCCAATTCCTGGAGTGATGCCGGCGGGCCTCCCTCCCTCCTTCCCTTCCTCCTCCTGCCGCTGCCGCTGCCTGGGAGGGCACTCGCTCCTCCTGACTTCTCTGCTGCTCCTCTCTTTCCCTCATTAGGTCATGGGAAAGCATAGCCCGGGGGCCCGGTCCAGCCTGAATCACAGGTGACGGTGTCTGAGCACAGAGAAGCACACATACTCACGCACAACGCTCACACTTACACACACGCGCACGCACGCACACAAACGCCCAGGGTGAGGATCTGAAGAAATGAGGCAAACCCCCCGGATGCTAATGGGGGGGAAGAGAGCCACCTGGGAGCTGGCGGGAGGCCAAGCGGTGATGAAAGCCCAGGAGAATGGAAACAAAAAAAGCGAGGGCTTTTGTAATCGCTACGCCCACTAGCCGGGCTATAAAGGCAGGGGGAGTAGAGCCACCGCTTACACACCTCTCAGCCCTCCCAGCGCCTCCTCTCGTGCCTGAAAACAGAGTGGGCCTTCTCTCTTGTCCTCACCATGGCCACCACCACCATTCGCCAGTACACCACCTCCAGCTCCATCAAGGGCTCTTCTGGCCTCGGCGGGGGCTCCTCCCGAGCCTCCTGCCGGGCCCCGGGCAGCTTTGGTTCTGTCTCCTCCTCTAGGCTGGTGTCAGGAGGGGGTCTGGGGGGAGGCTATGGAGGCAGCTGCTACTCAAGTGGGTACAGCTTCAGCAGCGGGATGGGGGGCAGCTATGGAGGCAGCTTCGGGAGTGTGGATGGCCTCCTGGCTGGTGGGGAGAAGGCCACCATGCAGAACCTCAATGACCGCTTGGCTAGCTACCTGGACAAGGTGCGTGCCCTGGAGGAGGCCAACACCGACCTGGAGCTGAAGATCCGGGACTGGTACCAGAAGCAGGCGCCTGGGCCTGCCCGGGACTACAGCGCCTACCATCAGACCATCGAGGACTTGAAGAACAAGGTACCATTCACACACACCCACACACATGCACACGCACGGATTTGCTTTATAAAATCCTCGGAGCTGGAAGGAACCCCTATTCAGACCCCCTTCTTTTATAGAGGGGAAATCCAAGGCTCACAGAGGTGGGCAGTACCCTGCCCCAAGTCCTACAGGTTAGTAAATGGCAAAGACCCCCGTCTCCAAATTTGATGTCCTTTCTATTACATATTGCCAGGGCTCAGAGAATGGCTCAAGTGAGACATCGAGGGCTTCCTAGAGGAGAGGGCAAAAAGAGGCAGTGTCCAGAGAAAGAGAGCCAGATGTGGACATGGAATTCCTGGGTTTGGACTCCATTGTGGGCCACTTCACCATCTATGTGACCTTGGGTTTAACATCGCCATGCCTTCATCTCTTCACCTGTCAAATGAGGGGCTTGGAGAGATGATCTCTAAAGTCTCCCTGCAGCGTCTAAATCTGTCATCCTCTGCACATATGATTCTCTCGACGAGTCATGATTGGCCCTTTGGGAGGGCTGGAACAGCTGTGTCCTAGAGTGTCTTCCACTCCCATCTCTCTCTGTGAGACTGAGTGCAGTGAGAGACAAATGACTTCCTCTCCTTGTCAAGGGTAGAGTCAACACCCAGGCTCTCCCCACACTCTGGGCCTGTTCTGATCCCAAATCTCTTGAGACTAGGGAAGAAAGATGGGGAAGTTGGTGGCTAATGTGGCTTGGTAGAGGGCCAAGAGTATAAAGGTACCTGTTATACCAGGTGGTGGATGTTGCCATCTAAGGAAGTGTTCAGACTAGGGAAGGACTCCAAGGATGGGGAAGGCTTCAGTGAGTGCCCTGTAGGTATCTTTAATACCTTGTATGGAGAAATCAGGGATTCCCTCTTTCCTTTCCTGCTCCAGAAGCTTGTTTTCAGAGCATTCCTGAAAAGGAGGAAACCTAAGTGGGAGCATCTGCAGGTCGAAGCATCCCTGGGATGCTGACTGTTTATTTAATAAGCTCCTCTGGGTCTGAATTTGATGTTACCCTCAGTGACTTCTTTAGGCCATTTCCCTTGGCCTTAGTTTCCCTTTCCCTGATGGGGTTGGACCAGAGTGGCAGAATGAAGTCATGGAAAGCACACTGGATTTGGAGTCTGAGGACTTGGGTTCAAAATGTAGCTTCAACAGTTTACTATCTGGGTACCAATTCAACTGAGACTCAGTTTCCTTTTCTGTAAAATGAGATGAAATGATTTATTCTCCTGTAATATTCCTTCCTTCCTTCCTTCCTTCCTTCCTTCCTTCCTTCCTTCCTTCCTTCCTTCCTTCCTTCCTCCCTCTCTCTGTCTCTCTCTTTCTTTCCCTTTCTCTCTTTCTTTCATCCTCTCTTTCTCTCTCTGTCTCTGTCTCTCTTTCTCTGTTTCTCTCTCTCTTTCTATCTCCCACTTATTTTTCCATCTTATTAATAGCCCTAAGACAAAAGGGCAAGAGCTAGGCAAATGAGTTTAAATGACTTGCCCAGGGTCATACAACTAGAAAATATCTGAGGCCAGATTTGAACCTAAATCCTCCTGACTTCAAATCTGGTGCTGTTTCCACAATGCTACCTGGCTGCTCTAAGTTCTCCTACTGCTCCAAAATTTCCAATTCATTCTATGCCCCAAACCAAGTCTAGGATCTGCCACATCCTTGGTTCAGATCCTCAGGTTTCCTTCCACTTAGCCTGAAGCCTTCTCTTCATAGAAATCAGGGCAAGGGGGGGTTGGCCAATTTTGGGAGAAGAGGGGCAAGTTTCAGCTCATTCAACTCCTACTCAGCTCCTGTCTGCTCCCCTGAGCAATTATCTTGGTGGGTTAGAAAGAGGAGCAGTTAGGGAGGGAGGGTCTGGGTGGAAGAGATGCCAATATCCTGTGCCTTTGAAACCTATGAATATGACAGTTAAGGCCAGAGGGGGTGGGGGTGGGGGGGGTCCTGTTTTTTCTGATGCTGAAGACAGTGCGGAGTGGGGAAAAGGAGAATCTAGTCATCTGGGATCCAGTCTATCCCTGCCAACTCTTTCTTCCCCTCCATTCACCCATTCCCTCTGTCCCTCCCTCAGATCCTCACAGCCACTGTGGACAATGCCAACATCCTTCTGCAGATTGACAATGCCCGCCTGGCTGCTGATGACTTCAGGACAAAGTGAGTTGTGGGCTGGATTTGGGAGCATCCTGCCATTTATGGGTTGCCATCTTATCTCTCTCTGTCTCCACTATGTGCATGTTGGATTGGGTGGTTTTGGATCTCCCTAGTACCTCACAATTAAGCATATTCATCCAGAGGGGTTGGGGCAGCTGGGCTGTTCTCAGGTTAGCTCTTTTCCTGAGTTCCTGGCAGGATCTTTGGGCCAAGGAGGGGGACCCTAAAGGTGGAAGACTTGATGTTTTCCCATCCCTTAGTCACTAGGACAGCAACTTTTATGTCAGTGGGGACCCTGGAACTTTCTGGAAAATCTCAGATGGGGAAGAGGGGGAAAAAAGGAGAGAGAGAAAAGTGGAATGAGGAGAAGGGGGCATTGCAAAGGGAAAATACCATTGGATTTGGAATCAGAAGATCTGGGTTTGAATCCTTACTTTGTTATTTATTAATTGTGTAACCTTGGGCAAATTGTTTAACTACTCTGGGTCTCAAATGACTCAGTAATTTTTAATGGTCCTTCTACCTCTAAATCCTATTAGAGAGAGAGAGAGAGAGACAGACAGACAGACAGACAGACAGACAGACAGACAGACAGAAGACAGACAGAGAAAAGAGTGGGTAAGGGGTAGGGCTTTGCCTCAGTTGCTTTGAGTCCACTGATGACATCTCTACAGCCTCAGTTCCTCTAGTTATCTTCCAGGACTAACCATTTCTAGGCCCTCGTTTCCTGGGAAGGTCTAAGGAAAGGTCAGTTTCTAGGATTGTTATGCCTTTCTTCCTGACCAGTCTGGTTCCTGTTGCAGGTATGAGACAGAGCTGGCCCTTCGTACCAGCGTGGAGGCTGATATCAATGGCCTGCGGAGGGTGCTGGATGAGTTGACCCTGGCCAGGGCTGACCTAGAAATGCAGATTGAAAATCTGAAGGAGGAGCTGGCCTACCTGAAGAAGAACCATGATGAGGTGAGTCTAAAGAAGGGGCAGTGGGAACCCAAGACAGGTTAAAATGGAGACAATGTGAATTACACATTCTGCAGGCTTAGGGATATTAGAGGAGACTGACTAGAAAGCTGGAAAGGTACAGTTAGAGTTCAGGATTGTCAGTTGATGTCAAAGGTTGACGGTCTAGTGGTGCTATCTACCCTGTAAAGGTTAGGGAGGGAGATCGAGTCCTTAGAGAGCTTCCATTCTGAGGGATGGAGACAAAGTCCTTGACCCCAGAGAGTTCCCAGTCTGATGGGGGAGACTGGACACACCACAGGGGAGACAGAGAGAGGAGCAAGGAAAATAAAGTACAAATTGAGCTCCAAAAGATTGAAGGAAAAGAATGGCCAGAAGAAGGTTGTATGAAGCCTCAGAGCCCTGAATTTTCTAAGGAAACTAGAAAATACTTAACCTCAGAAGTCCTATGGATGAAAGCTGACCTGAGAAGTAAAGATCATATGTTCTCTGCCAAGCATCCAGGAGATGACCAACTTGGGGAGTCATTAGTCAGACATGCCCCAGAGCTGAAAGTCCTAGCATGACACAATGATAAAAGAGGCCATTTGAAATACTAGAAAGTGATGGACTTAGAGGCAAGACCTGAGTTCAAATCTGGTCTTAGACATTTTCTTGCTATGTGACCCTAGCCAAATCACTTGATCCTATTTGCCTCAGTATCCTATTTAAAAAATGATCTTTCCAACTCCCAGTCTAAGGCAGCTAGATGCTAAATAATGGACTTGGATCTGGGAAGACCTAAGTTCAAATCCAACTTCAGAAACTTAATAGCTGTTTAAATTACTTGACCTTTAACTTCCTCAGCTATGAAATGAGGATAATAATAGTATTTACTGTATAGTTATTGTGAAAAGCAGTGGAGATAAAATATGTAAGGTGATTTTCAAACCTTTGAGAGCAATATAAATATTATTATTGTTATTATTATTAAAAACTCTTACCTTCTATCTTAGAACTGATACTAAGTATTGTTTCCAAGGTAGAAGACTGGTAAGGACTAAACAACTGGGATTAAGTGATTTGCTCATGATCACATAGTTAAGAAATATCTTTGGCCAGATTTGAACCAGGACCTCCTGTCTCCAGGCCTGGCTCTCTGTCCACTGAGCTACTTAAATGGCCCAATGCTATGATGATGATGATGATGATGATGATGATGATGATGATGATGATGATGGAATTAGAATCTAAGGACTTAAGTTCAAATCTCCAATCTTCTAAATATGACTTGTGTGACACTGGGCAAATAACATAGCTTCCTCTAGGCCTCAGTTTCCTAATCTGTAAAATGAGGGGGTTGGGCAATATAATCTTTGAAGAGTTTTTTGAGATATCCCCTATGATTGTCCACAGGAGATGAATGCCCTTAGAGGCCAGGTGGGTGGTGAGATCAACGTGGAGATGGATGCAGCACCTGGTGTGGACCTGAGTCGAACCCTATCTGAGATGCGAGACCAGTATGAGAAGATAGCAGAGAAGAACCGCAAGGATGCTGAGGACTGGTTCTTCAGCAAGGTGGGTACCAGAGTGTCTTTGTGAATTAAGGAAGGGGGGGGGTCTCTCTTGTTTGTTTTTCTTATCAGAGCTCTGACATCTGGTGTCTGTTGGTGGCTTGTTGGTGGCCTGGCATTGTGGGACTTGAGTCTGCTCATTTGATGGAGGGGTGCTAACCTTTATAGATAAATGGATCAGGGGCTCTGAAGTCAGATTGTAGGGAGTGGGCCCAAACTAATTTCTCCTACTCCTTTCTAGACTGAAGAGCTGAACCGAGAAGTAGCTACCAACAGTGAGCTCCTACAGAGTGGCAAGAGTGAGATCTCTGAGCTCCGTCGCAGTGTCCAGGCCCTGGAGATTGAGCTGCAGTCTCAACTCAGCATGGTAAGTATCCCATGCTTGTTGCCTCATGGTAGGTCCCCCCAGCCCCTCATTGGAGGCTAGACCACTAGTGGTGGCGTAGTGGATAGAAGGATTGGCTTGGAGTCAGGAAGATATAAATTCAAGTCCTACCTTAGATATTTACTAGATGTGGTTTCCAGTGAAAAAAAGAGGCAGCGTGATATAGATCTGGGTTCCAGTTCCATCCTAGATAGTAGCTGTGTGATTGCTCTGGGACTCAGTTTCCTCATCTATCAAATGAGGAGATCGGATTTGATGCCCGCTCCAGTTCTAAGCCTATGATCTTCTGAGTTGGATGGAGAACAAATCAGTGACTCCCTGTTTCTCTCTCCTCTTACAGAAAGCCTCCCTGGAGGGTAGCCTGGCTGAGACAGAAAGCCGTTACTGTGTCCAGCTGTCCCAGATCCAGGGGCTCATCAGCAGTGTCGAGGAGCAGCTGGCTCAGCTTCGCTGTGAGATGGAACAGCAGAACCAAGAGTACAAGATCCTCCTGGACGTGAAGACCCGGCTGGAGCAGGAGATCACCACCTACCGCCGCCTGCTGGAGGGAGAGGATGCCCAGTGAGTGGCCCAGTAGTGAGGTGGTCTGAGGGAGGGTAGGGGGGTGGGTGAGAGTCTGATGGTGAGATCCATGACTAGGGATGAGAGCAACCCCCTGGGCATCAGTATCCATCAGAGATTTTGAGACTTGACATGTAGAAAAATAAACACTTCTGTGCATAGTGGGGGTGGAGGCTCAGTGGATAGAAAGTCAGATCCTGAGACAAGAAGTCCTGGGTCCAAGTATGACCTCAGATGCTTCTTAGCTGTGTGACCCTGGGCAATTCATTTAACCCCACATTGTTTAGCCCATATTGCTCTTCTGCTTTGGAACTAATACTTAGTATTACTTCTAAGAGGGAAGGTATGGGTTAAAAAAATGCCTTTTGTGGCAGGGAGAGCAGAATTTTCTGGTGTTAAAAACATGGGCAGCTAGGTGGCATAGCAGACAGAGAACCAGATCTGGAGCTAGAAGGCCTTGGGTTCAAATTTAGCCTCAGACACGTCCTAGTTGTGTGACCCTGAGTAAGTCACTTTACCTTGATCACCTAGCCCTTGCTACTCTTCTGTCTTAGAACTCAGACTAAGATAGAAGGTAAGAATTTAAAAAAATCATGCATTTGTCAAACATAATATTGAAAAGTAAAATATCCCTCACCAGGCCCTCTCCATCCATTTATCTTTGTAATAGTTGCCCTTTTAGATACTCTGTCTGTGATCCCTATGGGAACAGTGGAATCTGTATGTATGAAGGGAGGTGGGTTCCTTTATATCTGAGGAGTCTCAATCCTAGGTACCTCACATCTAATACTTTCTTTTTTCTTCTTCCACAGCCTGTCTCAGTACAAGCCCAAAGAACGTAAGTAGAGTAACAGCCAGAAATAAGGGCAGGGAAACCTTTTGGGCACTGGGCACATCTGTAGAGGTTCAGTGGGGTGCTTGTAAAGTTATGTCCAGGTGGCATGAGAAACCATGACAAAACCACAATGGTGTGGCAAGAAGGCAGAGGGATCATTAGTCACTCATTGGTTACTGTCACCCATCCAGACTCCAGTCAGAGTCCTGTGAGAGATGCTGTGTAGGGATTAAAGGAAAGGCAGCAGGGAGATCTCAGTCTGGCCCTTCCAGACTTCTCAGTCCAATATGTGAGACAAAATTCCCATTCTCAAAGGGTTCTCAGACCATTTGGTGGGTGGGTAAGGGCAACATAGCAGCCCCTGCCTTGGGGAAGCTTGCACTTTAGTGGTAAAGGCAGGGTGACACATAAGAGGATAATTTAAGAGCACAAATGGAGCCATGAGAGTCTGGGTGGCAAAGTAGATAGCAAGCTAGCCTGAAATCAGGAAGACCTGAGTTCAGGTCTCACCACTGACAAATACTGCTGTATATGGGCAAGTAACTTAATTTCTCAGTGTTCTAGGCAACTCTTTAAGGCAATAAATTGCAGAGAAGGTGCTGATCTTGGTTGATAGAGGGAGTTTCCTCTCTTGGGGGTTCCCTATAGTCATGAAAACAGCTCTGATTCTCATCTACCATCCCTGTCTTCTAACTCCATGTTGGCTAACCTATGGCACATGTGCTGGAGGGGGCTGCTCCCTTCCCCCTTTCATGTGTGCCTGAGGACATTTCTCTCATCACCCACCCCTTTGCCCAGTCGCCCAATGGGAGCTCTTCCTCCTTCCTCTGTCTGGGGTAAGCCAGAGGGTTCACATGTGGCATGAGGGTTGCAATTGGGCACTCAGTGTCTAAAAGGTTCACCATCACTGGCTTACCCAGTCATTCTGTGTGGGAGGAATGGCCACATTGAAGGGCATGTAGAAAACAAAGGGAGTGATCTGCATTGGAGATGAGGATCACATTAGTTGTCCTGAAAAAGGGAGGAGGAAGGGAGCAATGAGCCTGGGGCCAGTTGGTAGAAGAATCTTGAATGTCAAGCTGAGGAGCTGATGTCATAGGCTTGGGAACAGAGTGGGAAGGGTCAGACAGTTAACAGTTTAACAAACACCCATTAAGTGCTTACTATGTGCCAGGAACAAAGCTAGCTGGGAATACAAATGAAGGCAAAGAAAAGCTCTCATTTTAATGGGGGAGACAACCCACAGACATCTACGTACATACAGTAGAACAACACATGAGCAACATCCAAGGGCTTCTGGTCTAAATGGGAGTTTTGGCTGGCTGACCTCTGCTGTAGCCAGAAGGTAGATTCTGACCTGGTTTTGGCAACGTCACCAAATGTCTAATCTCTTGGCTTCTTCTGCAGCTGTGACCACTCGCCAGGTTCGCACCATTGTGGAGGAGGTGCAGGATGGCAAGGTCATCTCTTCCCGGGAGCAGGTCCACCAATCCACCCGCTAAGACCTGGCAGTCTGAGGGAACCTCATTGGCTCAAGGGAGAAACAACAGGAAAGTCACTTTTCAGTGACTTCGATTGGGACCCTGCTTATGTCTCTCCCTCCTTCAGCTTCCTGATGTAGCCCCTTTCCCTCCCCAGGCTCATGCCTCTGATCTTCAGATTCTTACCCTTCCCAACAATAAAGCTTGTGGATTTAGAGAGAAAATTGGAGTCCTGTCTTGGTTCTTGGTTGACCCAGAAGGTGGAATCCCTGTGGAACTGCCAAGAGTGGGTCCAGGAGAGAAGAAGGAGAACCTCTCTTGTTTGCCTGGGACCATGGAGGAAGGAACCGAGGGGCCCTGAGACCCAGCTTTCTGCCCAGTACGCTTTCTTCTTAGAAACATGGCACTTGGCCTGAGGGGACAGGGATTCTTCACAATGATAAATTCTATCAGTGTCTTCAGGCTTCTCCCATAGGATGAGTCCTGAAAGAACTCTATAGTCTACTCTCTAAGCCTCAGTTTCCTCATCTGTAAAATGAAGAGGTTGAACCAGATGACTTCTGAGGTGTCCTTCCCTCCCTCAGTTCTATATCTCTGCTCCTATAAGCCATTATTCATTGACTAGGGCTAGAGTGATGTTATTTAGGTTTCTTCGTTATTCCTTCTCTTTATCTTTTGTCCCTTACGTATCAGCTCCCTGATGCAGTCTGGACAGTGGGCAGCGTGAAATCCAAAGATCAGAGACTACATCTGACAACCTTCTTTTGTAGGGTTACTTAACTTTTTTGGAGGTTATGGACCTCTTTATCAAAACATCTTGTTACTTAAATTCATAAGTGGGGGGCGGGGGGATGAGGCGGCTCAGTGGATTGAGAGCCAGGCCTTAGAGATGGGAAGTCCTGGGTTCAAATTTGACCTAGCTGTTCAATCCTGGGCAAGCCAGTTAACCCCAATTGCCTAGCTCTTATTGCTCATCTGCCTTGATTTTTAAGACAAAAGGTAAGGGCTTAAAAACAAAATCATAATTGAAGGAGATGCTAAATTTCAGTTAGAGGTTGGTTAAAAATCCCGATGTCACATTTTTCCTCATTTGATTCACAGATACTCTGAAATCTATGCACACATCCTTGGGGATCTTCAGAGCTCAGGTTAAGAAGCCCAGCTCTAGGGGAAAGTCTGAAGAGAGCAGACTGGAGGTCCATGCTCCCCCTCTTTTGCTTCAGATAACTTAGGTCCATGGCTCCAGTCTGAGTCTTGGGTCTAACCTATAGAGAAACCCTCAGGTGGATGGGGTAGGAGAGAGGACTCATTAATACTCTTCCCAATCCTTCCCCCTACAACTATGGAGGAGAATGACTTTGAGTGATTCCGTTAAACCTCCAGGGTCTCACTTTCTTCATTTATAAAATGAAAGCTCTGGACAAATCTCTTAGCTCTCAATCCTATGATCTAGGCTAGGGCTCAGAGAGAAGTTTCCAGAAACTAGGAAAAGTACTAAGGATGGGGAGGCGGCTCTAGAGAGAATTCTCTACATATATCTCTAGAGATGCTATCTCAGGCTCTAGAGATAATTCCAAAAAAAAAAAAAAAAAAAAAAAAGGAAGGAAAGGAAGAGAAAGCAGTGAAGTTTACAGATGACCATCTTTGCCACATTACTTCTGCCAAGTGTCATCTTCACAGACTGTTGGGAATGGGGAGGAAGGACTTCCCATATTCTGCGAATTTCTAGTCTCCCAGTCTCAGAACCCAAGCATTAATTTAGGTTAAGCTCCCTCTGGGGACCCCCCTATCCTAACACCTCCCTGTAGCAAAGGCAGAGAGCAAGAACTCCGGAAGAGCCCAGGGTGGGGATGGAGACAATATTATTTATTTGTAGGTAGGGAACAATGGTGATATGTGCCTGGACACCTGGCATTCTGGGGGAACACACAAGTTGGCTTTGTTGAAAAGGATCAATTTAACTTTTGAAATAAGCACTGTCATCTTGGTATAATAGACCCTGAGCAGGAAGGGCCTTTAGCTTTGGGGTAGGGTGTTGGGAGCACTGTCTCCTTTGGGGAATGGTATGTGGGGAGATTCCAGGAGACTCCTTTGACTGGAAGTCTTACTCTCCTCCCTCTACTGCCCCAGGGAAGAGGAGGAGGGTGGAGACGGAAGTGGTTTGCCCCACCGCTTAGGGAGGAGAGGCTGGGAGCAGACACCGACAGATCTATTTTCTTTTTAGGAAAATACTTCTCTTGGGTGGTGACTGTGATTGTTGGCTGGAACCTTTCCCTCAAACCAGACTCACAGATAAGGTGATGAAGGTGGTGGGAGAAGGAGAAAGGTGCCATGTGGCCTCTTCTTGCTTCCAGTGAAATCCTAGGATCACATAGATAGAGAGCTAGAAGAAATCTTAGCAGTCTTCTTCTAATCCTAGACCTAGGATTAGAAGGGATGTCAGAGAGAGTTGAATCTAGCTCAAACCTCCCCTCCCCACCACAGTCCCATTTCACAGATGAGACAACTGAGGTCTTCTTGTCCAAGGTCACCCAGGGAGTAAGTATCAGAGGTGGGATGTGAAGCCAGGTATTCATTCTAATGCACCAAGAGGGAAATGATAGCCAGTTAAAATGAGGAGGAATGTTGAAAGATGGAGACATGGAGACCCTAAAGAGTGTCTCTGATGCCCAGACAACTGGGATCAGGTTCACTGTGGACATTGCTAGGCAGAAGGTATAAAGAAAGGCTCTCAGGATAGCAAAAAGACCATAAACCTGGACCCCATCCCAGAATCGTTTTCTCTAACTTTAACTTTCAAGATATCCTCCAAACATCTTTTCTCCAGACTCAGTTATCTCCTGATAACTGCTGCTGCCAGCTTCTCCCTAACCCTATTGGAGTTAAGAATCTATCCTCTTCCTTACTGTTGGAGGAGAACAATTTGCTCCCCTTTTCCTTTTCCTTCCCCTACTTTCCCCTTTTATTTACAAGAAACAAGATAGCTTTAAAAATTAGTCAAAGAAAGGGAGATTAGAATACAAGATGGGGGCACTGAGGTCAGTGGTCACAGAAGAAATGGAGTGTTGGGAAGAATGGGTTAGTCCCATCTGGGCCTGCTGTGGTCTCTCCTCCCACCATTTTGAATAAGGGAAGGGGAGATGGAAAAATCTCTGTGTGATCATTTGAGGAAAGAATATAATGAGTTGGCTGGAAACCATCTGGAAAAACAAAGAAATAGTAGGGAACTGAATCAAAATCGTTTGGGACAAAATCTCCACAGAGTCCACTGTGCTTGGATTTAAAGAATGTTGTATATCAAACAGGATGTATGATAGTGAAGATGGTGTTTTGTGGGAAGAAGAGGATGATGGCAATGACAACAATGATGCTTCCACTTTGGGAGACGAGGAGATAGAAGAGGGAGGAGAACATGATTAAATATTGGAAGGTAGTTTCTCACAAGTATCTATAAAAGTAATACATATTTAATAAAAGTGTTGGCATGAAAACTTCTTTAACTTGTTTTCAGGACCTTGAAAAAACTTCGAATACAAAGTGCCTGCATTATTCATGGGTTAAGAGAAAATTGTCATTTAAAAGGAGCAAATATAGGGTTTCCTCTTTCTAAGTTACTCTTCAAAATATGTGGGATCGCACTATATCGGGGGTAATATTTTATCCAGGCTAATACAGTATATGAATGGCCTAAGCGGTAATTAGGACAAATTCGGTTAAGTGGTACGGGTGAATTAATGTTACATTTCTGTGCCTTTTAAGTTTTGGAAGCTCCATGAGAGACAAAGCATCTATGACTTACCCTTATAAGCCCTAGAGATTCCTGGGATGGCTGATATAACTGGGGCAGTGACTCTATCTAAAAAGTTTTCCCCTCCAAAGAGGAGGTAGAAGAAGGAGCCCTAGAAGGTGAGAAAAGGAATAAATATATATGTATATTTTTTCTTTTCTAGTAGCTTGTTTTCAGACCGTGAGGACTTCCCCGGGGGCAGAAACGAGGGAGGAGGAGGCAGAGGATGTTCTCGGGTAGGAGAGGATCTTTGCTGCTGATTCTAAAGCATTCTCCTTTGGCAGCTGGGGGTGGGAGGCAAATTTCCCAATCTAAAGAACCAGTCTTAAGTTTTCATTGCCCAACCCTTCCCAGGAACCCAAAGGGTGATCTCATGTATCCTCCCAACAATCCTAAAGGACCAGAGAAATAATTGGGAAGAGTCTCCCCATTGTATGGATTAAGACACTGAGACCAAGAGAGATGTCTTGACTCAGCCAGTGTCATTCGGCATGCCTAGGGTGGAGCTGGGGAACAGGAGGGGGATGAATCAACCTAGAAACAGGGGGCTTTGTTGGACTTGTGACTTGTGGCTGAAGGGATGAATCAGGGTGCAGAGACCCTTCCCTCCGTGGGCAGGGGGAGGAGGGGAGCTTGTGGACCATGGGAGAGCCGGTGGCTAGGACAAAGGTTATGTGGAGAGTCTTGAAAACCTAGTTAGAAGCTCTAGAGTTCATGGGGTGTGTTTGTATTCTCAGAGAGAAAATCACTCCTAGGAAATGACTGGGAATTAGAATTTGGGCTTGGGTGGGGACTCCTGTAGAGGAAGCTGGGGTACAATATGAATGGAAAGGCTTAAGTCAGTGGGAGATAATGCTAGGATTGTTTGGGATGTGTTTAACCTGCTCTTATACAAATGGAGCAAGGAGAAGCCCATATGGTGGAGACACTGTGAAGAGGCTGGTCCTGGTGAACCCTGTTCTCAAGAGGGAACCTATTATGATTAAAAATGATGAGGGCCGAGATTTGAAGGGAGAATAGTATTTTAATAAAAGCCATGCTGATAGAGATAAACTGACCACGCGCCTGTAAGAAACCTCTTCCAACCTCACCCTCAGCCATTTACCTTTCCTCTCCCCGTGCGCTCAGGTAGCTAAAGAGCTTCCAAGTCACTTCCCCCTCTTTTTAAAACAGTCCCTCACCTTGAATACGTAATCCAAAACAGGAAACCCATTGGACCACAGGAAATGTAGTTCCAAGTATCTCAAGTGATTTTAAATGACACAAACCTCTGGGTCAGACCTTATGGGCACAGAAGTTCTTGGAGAGTGAGGCACTTATTCAGTGGGACGCAGGGTTCAGTCAGTCAGTCAGTCAACCTCAGAGAAGTAGAAAAGGCTCTAGGATGGAAGGGCTGACTGCTCGCCGTCCTCAGCCTCTCCTGAAGCCAGCCACCCTAGCCTATGTGGCCAGCTCTGTGCTGGCATCCCTTCTCCTCCAGCCCTGAGAAAATGCATAGCCTGAGTGGTGACCAAGGAAAGGGAAGGCGATATATTACTAGGGTCATAGATTTAGAGATGGAAGGGGCCCTAGGGCACAAGGAGTCCATTTCCCTCATTCTACAGTTGAGGAGACTGAGGTTGAGAGAAGTTAAGTGATTTGCTCAAGGCCACACAGCTAGGGAAGTATCTTGGTCAGGAATTAAACTTTTTTTTTTTTTTTTGACTCCAGGCAGCTAGATGGAGTGCCAGGGCTGAAGTCAAGAACTCATCTTCCTGGGAGCAATTGGGTAGCTCAGTGGATCAAGAGCCAGGTCTAGAGATAGGGAGGTCCTGGGTTCAATCTGGCCTCAGGGACCCTGGGTAAGTCACTTAACGTTCATTGCCTAGCCCTTATTGCTCTTGTGTACATAGTCCTGATTCCAAGATGGAAGGTAAGGGTTTAAAAAAACAAACAAAAAAACTCCTCATCTTCCTGAGTTCAGAATGGGCTTCAGACCCTTCCCAGTTGTATGTGACCATGGGTAAGTCACTTAATTGTTTGCCTCAGTTTCCTCATCTATAAAATGAATGGGAGAAAGAAATGGCAACCCACTCCAGTATCTTAGCTATGTGTGACCCTGGCAAGTCACTTCACCCTGCTTGCTTCAGTTTCCTCATCTATAAAATGAATGGGAGAAGGAAATGGCAAACCACTCCAGTAACTTTGCCAAGAAAACTCCCAAATAGAATCACGTAGAGTTGGACACGATTGAACAACAAAACTTCTTGACTTCGAGTCCAGCATTCTACCCATTGTGCCACTAAAGTAAAATGGATCCTCTAGAAAAACCTTAAGTCAAAAGAGGGAGACAAGAAAGGAAGAGAATGAAGGCAGATTAAGGTGGAGGCACAGAAAATGAGCTGACTTTGGATTAGTCAGAGCTGTATTTTGGGCACAGCCCAAGGAAAACCAGCTGAGAAGGTAGGTTGAAGGGTTGCCAGGAGCCAAGTCAGACCTTAGACCAAAGGTTGGTGATTGGGATCCCAGACTAGAGAAGACCCCATTCCCTTGAGGCCTTAGGAAACATAGGATCTCAGGGTTAAGCGCTGGGAGGCCTTTTAGAGACCGCCGAGTCCCAGGGGCTCTTTACCTTTTGGTGCCGTGGTGCCCTGGGCCAGTTTGGTGAGACCTGTGGACACCTTCTCAGATTCATGTTTTAAAATGTATAAAATAAAATATGAAGGACTGCAAAGGAAATGACCAGCTAGGTGGTGCAATGGATAGAGTGCCTGGCCTGGAGTCAGGGAGACTAATTTTCCTGAGTTCAATGCTAGCCTCACATACCGACTAGCGGTATGACCTTGGGTGAGTCACTTACCCCTGTTTGCCTCGGTTTCTTCATCTGTAAAATGAGCTGGAGAAGGAAATTGCAAAACCATTCCAGGATCTTTGCCAAGAAAACCCTAAATGGGATCATAAAGAGTTGGACAGGATTGAAAATGACTGAACAGCAGACCCTCAAGGAGATCATATTCTCATGACCTTCCATTGAGAGTTCATAATTGCCTTCATCGTCTGACCCAAACACACAAGGCTCCATCTGTGTGGCCCAGAACCTGCTGTAAGTGCTGTGCTGTGGCTCCAGGTGTGTTGGGACATGTGAATGTGCTCTGTGACTGTGTGCACCGGAGATCAGTGCCCAGGCCATGCATTTTCTCAGGGCTGGGGGAGACGGGATGCCAGCCCAGAACTGGCTGCATAGGCTAGGGTGGCTGGCGAGCAGTCAGCCCTTCCATCCTAAGCCTCCCAACCGGTGGAGTGTTAGACTGAATCCAACAGAGGGAGAGGGAAGATACGATCTTTGTCCTCAGGGAGCTCAAAGTCTAATAGAAGAGAAATTTCTCTTGTCCTCAGAAAGCACCAAACCAGATGGGAGGGATGCAGTAGGAGGCGGGGCGGGCCAGAGGGGTGGAGAGACTTCATCTTGAAAGTCAATCAATCAACAAGAAATTATTAAATGTTTATTATGTGACAGGCACTGCGCTAAGCCCTGGGGATACAAAAAAGGCAAAGATAGCTCTTGTCCTTAAGAAGGTCAAGGGGAAGAGGGGAAGACAACATGTAAATGGATAAAGTGTAAAAAATAGATCCAGTGTCATAAAAAGATCCAGGATAAATGAGAGGTAAGCTCAGAGAGAAGAGAGCACCCATCTGAAGGACTAGGAAAGACTTGTGACAATAGGTGGGATGTGAGCAGAGACTGAAGGAGACTAGGGAAGCCACATGGTGGAGGGTGATGGGAGAGCGGTCCAGGCCTGGGAAGAGAGTGAAATGTGGATCTGGAAGATGAAGTGCCCCCTGGTGAAGTAAGGAGGCCAGTGTCCCTGGTAGTAGGAGAGGAGAAGGGAGTAAAGAAGATTAGAAAGGTAGGAAGGGACTAACTTACAAAAAACTTTAAAAGTCAAACTAAAAAGCCAGTCAACCATGGGGGCAGCTGGGTAGCTCAGTGGATTGAGAGCCAGGCCTAGAGACAGGAGGTCCTAGGTTTAAATCCGGCCTCAGACACTTCCCAGCTGTGTGACCCTGGGCAAGTCACTTGACCCCCATTGCCTACCCTTACCAATCTTCCACCTATAAGTCAATACACAGAAGTTAAGGGTTTAAAATTAAAAAAAAAAAAAAAGCCAATCAACCAAATGCTTGTTGATTGATTGAGGGCAGAGACTGTCTCTCCCCTACGAGGAACTGTGTCCCATCCATAGGGTTTGGTGCTTTCTGAGAACAAGAAAAGTTTCCTCCCATTAGACTGTGAGCTATCTGATGACAGAGATTGTATCTACCCTCTCACTCTGGGATTTTAATGGTTAGTCTTTAATACAGTGGATAGAGTGCCAGGCCTAGAGTCAAGGAGACTCATCTTTCTGGGTTCAAATGTGGTCACAGACACTTCCTAGCTGGGTGACCCTGGACAAGTCACTTAAACCCCATTGCCTAGCCCTGATGCACAGTATTGATTCCAAGACAGAAGGTGAGGGTTTAATAATAAAAACAACAACAACAAAAACTAAAAAAACTTTATGGGTGCTTTTTTGTTTTTATATCTTAGATGGGAAATACTCTGTCAAAGAACACTTCCTTGTGACAAAGAAAAATATTTAAGCAAAACAGAGACTGTATCAGTATATAACATTTAGTGCCTCTAGTCCCTCTTCTCTCTGATGATACTTCCTCATCTCTTCTTTGAGGCCAATTACCCAGCATGACCCTACAGTCTTTAAAAATAAATACCAGAGGAGTGCAAGCTGTGGCAGGCCCTATTAGGATGGCAAGTCTTTGGCCAGGGTTCCAGTCAGTGTTTGGCTCTGAATCTGTTATCTGAGGCTCAGTCCAGTTAAGTATGGAAAGCTTTATCACCAGAATGTTGGCCACTAGGTGCCACCCATGGATCTCATCTTTGTGCTTCCCCTGATGCATTACACATAGTGGGCATTTGATAATGCTTATGGAATGAACAAATAAATGAGGGAACTTGGAGGTATATTCAGACCCTAGAAACTCCCTCTTTCCTTCC